>NW_024062325.1:0-54239 GCF_006381635.1 Hibiscus syriacus | reverse complement strand
TGACGGTGGGCAATAAAATTGAGAGTTTGAACCGGAATTTCCTATAGAGAGGAGATACCAAGTATGCACACAACCACCTTGTTAACTGGGACAAAGTTTGTAGGTCGAAATCCCAAAGAGGGCTTGGCCTACGTGAAACTAGAGCCATGAACACTGCGCTCCTGGCGAAGAATGGTTGGAGGTTACATCAAAGGCATAACATGATTTGGGGCAGAATCTGCAAAGAGAAATGCCTAAAACAGTCAAGTTTATTGGAGGTGCGATCTCAAGGCAATAGCTCATCCACGTGGAGGGTTCTTCTTAGTACGCGGGGGGTAATTGAGAAAGGGAGCAAATGATAGCTCCACTCCGGAAATAATATCAAGTTATGGCGACTGGTGAATGGGCAATGAACCATTAGCAAAAGCTTTATTGTATTATGAAGTTCTCTGCCGCTTCAGCATTCAAGGCAATAACTGATATGGAAATGACCGACCAAAGCTCAACAAACACTGACCGGCTGTGAAAGATAAGAACCACGGAGAGATTCAGATTTTTGTCTGACTTTGCAAGCTGGATGCTAGCTGTAAGAGGTGTGATAATCCTACCGAGTACCGAGTCTATTGAACACGTTCTGCGTGAATGCAACTTAGCGAAGCGAGGAGGGAGTTGAAAGCCCACAGTCAAGATGCACATTTTGAGTCCAGAGAGTTTAAAAGCTGGTTAATGACGAATAGCCGATCCCACGAGACAACGGACAAAGAGATCGAATGGGGTATGCTCTTCACAACTGCTGCCTGGAGCTTATGGAAAAATAGGAACGATATGATTTTCACGAAAAAAAAAAAGCAAACCGGGATCAAGTGGTCAGTTACGCAGGTAAACTAGCGAGAGATACTAAGAAGACGTTCACGGCATCACATAGAATCGTTATAAAAGAACCACAATGGGTGAAGTGGAGGAGACTACCGGAAGGGACTTGGCTTCTGAACATAGAGGGGGCGTTTAGGGCAGCCTCGGGTTTGGCT
Source organism: Hibiscus syriacus (assembly GCF_006381635.1). NCBI lineage: Eukaryota > Viridiplantae > Streptophyta > Magnoliopsida > Malvales > Malvaceae > Hibiscus > Hibiscus syriacus. Next base: position 53,232 of record NW_024062325.1, on the reverse strand, counting down.
ACTGCTGGGGGACTAATTCGAGACGAAAATGGAGACTGATTAGGAGGTTTCTCAATGCGAATAGGGAAGACTATTAGTGCAGCAGCCGAGTTATGAGGAACTCGACAGGGCTTGATCTTGGCAAAATCTATTGGAGTCAGAAAGCTTATCATTGAAGTGGATGCTATATGGGCAATCGATGTTTTAACGGACAGTGAAATGGAGGACCAACAATTTTAGTGAAAGACAGTCAGACAATCTTAAAGGAAGGCTGGGTCAGTGAGGACATGACGTGAAGGGAATATATGTGCCAATGGATCGGCCAGCATGGCGTTTAGTCATGAGGAGGAAATCATCACGTGGCAGTTTCCCCCAATAGTTCAGTTCCCTTGATGAGGGCTGATGCTAGGGATGAGGGCGTTCTGAGATCAATACATCTCTTTTATCATATACAATTCGTAGGTTACAAGTTGTGCAGTTCCAAATCTAACCTAAGATCGATCCAGGGTTCAGATCCAATAATATAATGTTTTTTAATAATATATAATACATTTTTTTATAAACATTAAAGAATGAGAAATAAAATATTATATGACACAAAATTTTGTTACATTTAATAATTTTGTCGAAGCTAAAAGATAAAAAATAAAAATACAAAATGTATACATAAATTATCTAATCTATAATACATTTGGTTAGAGTTTAATAAACTTGTTAATCAATAGATAAGTAAACCACTTGGTGATCGTTAATTTCGATTAGTGCTATACACAGATGATATGCACTAGTGCTGCACGCAAGATATGCACGCTAAAATTTTCTTTACAAAATTTATATACCGCAAGTTGAACAGAAATATAAAACGTTATAATATCTTTAAGCATTTAATATTCTTTAATTTATAAATAAATATATTTTATTGATACAAATGGTATCTTGATTATAGGATATTGTTTTTATTAGGTCTTTCGACTATTAAATAATATTAAATGGTCTTTTGACCCTATAGTTTGTTTTGTTGAGTTCATCGACTATTAAAAATACAAAATGGTCACTCGACTATTCATTATGTTCTAAAGTCGTCATTTTTCGTTAAAAAAATTGACGATCGTCTGAGCTGAATGTTAACATGATGACTGAAATACGATAATCGTTTGAGACTTTATGATCATTGTTTTATCATATCACAATTAGAGATGGACACGAGACCCAAACCCGACAGGTTTCGACTCGATCCAATAGTGTAAGATTTTTTTTAAAAGAATCGGTTTTGGGTTGGGTCGGGTTTTTTAGGGGTTATGTTCAGGCTTAGAGTGAAAAATACCCAACTGGCCCAAAAAATTATAATTTCATCTTATATATTTAGGGATAATGGTAATAATATCACTCTATATATATTATTTTTTCAATTAAATCTATAGTTTCAATGAACACAAGTAATACTTTTAATATATTATATTATTTCGGATCGGATCGGGTTCTGTTTGGATTTTATCTCAAAAAGGCGGGTCGGGCTCGAGTCAGGTGAAAGGCGTATATTTTTCGAGTCGGGCTCGGGTCAGGAGAAAGATGTATATTTTTCGGATCGTGTCGAGTGGACCGAAAATCACCTTGTTAAAGTTCAACTCAAAATGTCGTCAAATTTTTAACGGGAAAATGATGAGTTTAGAATATAATGAATAGTTGGGTGACCATTTTATAACTTTTAATAGTTGAGGGACTCAACAAAATAATACTCTATAGTTGGAGGATCATTTTATAATTTTTACTAGTCAAGAGACTTAATAAAATAATATTTTATAGTTGGGGATCATTTGTGTACTTTACCCATGAAAATTTGACTCTCCCTTTTACTTGAGTTCTGCTTGATAACGAAATAACCAAATTTAGGTGTTTTTTTCTAACAAAATCTATATAAGATGGGAGCAAACATATGACTTTGGTGCAGTTGTCACGGTCATGAACTCATAAAACCGAATTAGTGATCCAAATTTCTTCTGGCGCTCACATGCAAACAAAGATGGGCGTAGCTAGTTAACTCAACGTCTCAGTGAGTCTTGACTTCGTCCATTTCTACGTTTGCTTTTGTGTGTTTTCATCTGAATGTTTTTAGACTATGGAGTAATCTCAAAATAAACGCCATGGGCACCGTTGCATGATCTTTTGAGTGTTTCGTCTTTGGCGATGCTTAAAACTTTTCTGGGTTGTTTTACTTTGACAGTGTCTCTGGAGAAGAAAAACTTTTAAACAATGGCGATGGCTGCTTCGTACAAAGTGGTTCTGGGCTCAATAGCCTTTGCAGTCTTCTGGGTTTTAGCAGTTTTCCCTGCTGTCCCATTTCTACCTGTTGGAAGAACAGCAGGATCCTTGCTTGGAGCCGTGCTTATGGTTTTATTTGGAGTGATAACTGATAACCCCAGATGAAGCCTATGCCGCCATTGATTTACCCATCCTGGGTCTTTTGTTTGGCACCATGGTCGTCAATGCTTATCTCGAAAGAGCAGATATGTTTAAGTATTTAGGTAAGTTGCTTTCGTGGAGAAGTAAAGGTGCTAAGGACTTAATCTGTAGAATCTGTTTGGTTTCTGCAATTTCAAGCGCTCTTTTCACTAATGATACCTCTTGTGTGATCTTCACTTAGTTCGTGTTGAAAATTGCAAGGTAACATAATTTGCTCCCTCATCCGTTCCTGTTGGCACTTGCTTCGAGTGCTAATATCGAGTCTTCGGCGACACCGATCGGGAATCCTCAGAACTTGGTGATTGCGGTTCAGAGTAAGATTTCGTTTGGGGACTTTGTTATTGGGATTTTACCAGCAATGCTCGTTGGGGTCTCGGTGAATGCTTTGATCCTTCTGGTTATGTATTGGAGATCGTCGTCTGTTCAGAGAGATGAAGAAGATGGGACTACTGAAGTTGCAGCTGAAGTTGATGTGAGTCCCCATCGGTTTTCGCCGGCTACGATGTCGCATCTTTCGTCTTTGAACTTTGAAGAATTCATGGATCCTCTAAGCTCTCCCAGCCACACCAATGGAAGCTCAACTCATGTTGACGCTCTTCGAAATAGAGTCAACTCGGTGGATCAACATGAAATCCAGAGATCACCCCAGGAATTCGGATGCTTCAAAGGAGTTGGCTAATGCGATTCCATCGACAGAATCATTTGCAATACAGAATTCAGAACAAAAAGAGACAATAAAAGGAAGATGGAAGAACAAGTTTTGGAAACTCGGTGTTTATTTAGTGACTATTGGGTTGCTGGTTGCTCTGCTTATGGGACACAACTTGTCATGGACCCCTATTACTGCGGCACTGGCTCTTGTTGTTCTTGATTTTAAGGATGCAAGCCCTTGTCTGGAAAAGGTTTTTGAAATAAAATTCATTTTCAATATCTATATAATTATAGCATTGACTAAAGCTTTGATTATTTGGTGTTAGCAGGTATCGTATTCGCTTTTTGATTTTCTTTTGCGGAATGTTCATAACAGTGGAAGGCTTCGACAAAACCGGAATCCCAAGCACCCTCTGGGACTTCATGGAACCCTATTCAAATATCGATCGTGTTTCGGGGATTGCAGTTCTCGCTATTGTCATTCTCGTCTTCTTGAATCTGGCCTCCAACATACCGACCGATAATATAAACACGACACGAGCTCATACATGTCTCAAAGTTTATACCGACATGTTTGTAACTATTTTTCCTATAGATCTGTTGCTCGGAGGGCGAGTGGCGGCAGCGGCAGCGGCAATATCAGTTAGTGAAGAGAAGGTATGGCTGATATTAGCATGGGTGTGCACCTTTGCCGGAAACCTATCGCTGTTGGGATCGGCCGCGAACTTGATAGTATGCGAGGAAGCTTGTCGAGCGCCGAACCTTGGCTACACTGTCATTCTGGAACCACGTCAAGTTTGTACTTCCTTCCATGCTTATAGTCACTTCTATAGATGATTCCAGTGACCAAAATGTTCATAAAAAAGAGAGCTTAAATTACAATAAAAAGGCAATATATTTGGTTTTAGTTTGAGAATCCATGGAAATCCCTTAAGAGATGTGATTATGTTATATTCCTCGGTAAAATTGATCAGAAGAGTAAAAAAATTGACTTATTAAGTCATCTCATCTCTAAATTTTTTTCGAATCTGTGATAAATGTTACAGTGCAGAGTACAATCATCACACTCATACGATGGATTTGTCTAAATAATATTTTTTATTCTAACTCATTACATCAAGGTGATAAATTTAAAAAAAAAAAACAAATTCTAATAAAAAACTTTTATCTACACACTTGAAGAATTTTAAATTTCTGTAACAAGTATAATAGTTCTCAAAAAATATTGAGTTAAATAATTAATCCCTCTACGATATTGGGTTAATTTTATCTGTATTCTTAGAGGAAATGAGGGCCCAAATTGGGTTTGGGTCAGAGAATGTTAAAAGAAACTGGATTGAATTAGGTCCGAAATAAGTCGTGGGTACTAAGTATTTTTTTAATGATTTGATTTAATTTTAATTTTTAATTTTTTATCATTTTAATCAGGTTATTTAATTTTATTTAAAATAATTTTTATTTTTATTATTCTTTTAAAGTACTAATATATATTACAATATAATTAAATTATCAATTTGCCATATTTACAGTTTTTATTATCAATTTACAATTTTTTCTACTATTTTTATTTTTTAAAACTTTAGTACACATGGCACTCTGTAATTGGGCCACACCATTTTTTAAAGCATGAAACGTGATAAGATAGGGGCTCCCATAGCTTTCAAGACAAAAATACTCGGCGCTTGCTTAAGAAGTTGACAGCTACTAATTCTTTCTTTATTTTATTTCTTTTACCCATTACTGATTCTTTATTTTTATTTTTTATAATTATTAATATCCGATCTATTGATCAACTAATCCAGATCATATAAAGGCGATATTCTTAACCCAGTTTGTTCCATTCGCAATCGTTAGAATTCGAACCCTTGACCTTACTTAAAGAATCTAATGTCTCATCCTACTAAATTAATTGATTGTTGATTTATTGATTCTCTATTTGATACATATATTTTATTTCTATAAAATATTATTATGAAATTTAATTAGATTGGAGTATATCATTATTAAGTTTAATTATATTGAATATAAAGTATAGATTGTTAATTATTCAACATATTTAAAAGAAAGTAAAAATATATTAGAGATTCATGTACTTTTAGAAAATAACTTATGTAGTTAAAAAATAATTTCAATGTGATTTTTTTACTAACATTTTTCATCGTTGTCCATATTGTTAACGTGGCAATCTATGATAATTAATAACGTGACAAATGATATGACATATGAATTAAATTTATAACTTAAATATAATAGATAGACTATTATATCAATATCGTAAACTATTACGTTAATATCATAATGATTAATTATAAAATTCAGTTAATCAAATGATCATATTTTTTTTTGAGTTAGAAGATTTTACTAAAAGAACGATAATAAATACCAATTCTAAATAGCTGAGCCGACAGGGAATATAAATATATAATAGTGTAGTAGGTTTTGAAGATGGGAAATCTTCGGCTTGAATGAATACAGTGAAGACGTGAGTAGAGGTTGCGTGGATAACCCATTAAATTATTAAAATGACATTGTCACTTTTGAAACATTGCAGTTGTTACAGTTCCTTTAGCTCAATAATTGTTTCTTGCAAGTGGCTTTCTATGTTTTATCTTCCAAGCTTGAAGCCTTATTACCACATTCATTATATATATAAGATATAGCTCAAGTCCCTTAACTTTTCAATATTGAAGTTCAAATGACAACGCCGTTAAAAAGAATAAAATGATTAAATTTGATAAATTAAAAGTTAAAAAAATAAATTTTGACTATGCTAAGACGACAAGGATTGAGAGCACAGTTAGAGCTTCAATCTTATCCAGACAGATAGATGAGAGGCAGGCCAAAATACATGTGGGATATCTCCGGCCGGGCTATAATCCCGTCTTTTTTTGTTTTGTTCTTTCCGGTGAGATTTTTTGCTTAAAGAACTCTCATGTAAAAGCTGGTTCAAGGTACAGTGATTCAGTTTTGTAGTTTCTCAACAGCTTTGCATACAACATTCTTGCTGGATACCTACCAGTTTTCCCGGTTTCTCATGTAATAAATAACTGATTCAAGGTGAAGGGATCGATCCAGTTCTGTAGTTTCAAGATGGCTATGGCAGCTTGTGTGAAAGTGATTCTAGGCTCAGTTGCCTTCGCAATCTTCTGGGTATTGGCAGTTTTTCCTGCTGTGCCATGCCTACCTATTGGAAGAACTGCAGGGTCCCTCTTGGGAGCTACCTTGATGGTCATATTCCAAGTCATGACCGTCGATCAAGCCTACGAATCGATCGATCTTCCGATCCTCGTTCTCCTCTTCGGAACGATGGTGGTTAGCGGATACCTGGAGAGAGCCGATGCATTTAAGTACTTGGGTAAGCTGTTGACATGGAAGAGCAAAGGTGCAAAGGATTTGATCTTCAGGATCTGCTTGGTTTCGGCTGTTTCCAGTGCTTTGTTCACCAATGACACATCTTGTATGGTCTTGACCGAGTTCGTGTTGAAGATTGCAAGGGAGAATAATCTGCCGCCCGAGCCTTTCTTGCTTGCGCTTGCTTCCAGTGCAAATATCGGGTCAACCGCAACCCCTATTGGTAACCCCCAGAATCTGGTGATCGCCACTCAGAGTGGGGTTTCCTTCTGGGAATTCGCGACCGGGATTCTCCCTGCAACTATATTGGGTGTTTTTTTCAATGCTTTGTTGCTTATATTCATATACGGTGACTTGTTATCTGTTAAGAAAGATCAAGAGGATCCGACTGCAGGATTCGTTAACGGCGAGTGTGTCAATTCTCACCAGTTTTCGCCGGCTACGATGGGCGGTGTGGGCTCCGCTCATCATGAAACTCTTAGACACAGAGTGAATTCCGAGCCCGAGAATCACTGGTTCTTGAATGGAGCCTATTGGGACCATAGGGACCAACCCTGTTCGCGAAGATGGAAAATGCAGCTATGGAAATCATGTGTTTATCTTGTCGTGGTCGGAATGTTGGTGTCTCTGCTTATGGGACTTAATATGTCTGGGACTGCCATTACTGCGGCGCTTGCTCTCATGATACTCGATTTCAAAGATGCTGTGCCATGCTTGGAGAAGGTGACACTTTTGTTCATTTAGATTCAAATTGACCATATGAAAAATGATAGTGACTTGTTGGAATTCTTTTACAGGTATCCTACTCTCTTCTGTTATTCTTCTGTGGGATGTTTGTGACGGTCCAAGGGTTCAATCGAACTGGAATCCCGAGTACTTTGTGGGAGTTAATGGAACCTTACGCAAAGATTGATGAAATCAGTGGACTAGCAATTCTTGCACTTGTTATTCTCATTCTGTCAAATTTGGTTTCAAATGTGCCTACTGGTATGTTGCTGTTTTCTCTTTTATGTGCTCTGTTATTGCCTTCGTAAATTGAACCATGTTTTTCCTTATATCAGTTCTTTTGCTCGGAGCGAGGATGGCGGCATCGTCGGCATTGATATCACCGGCCTTTGAGAAGAAAGCATGGCTGATTTTGGCTTGGGTGAGCACGGTGGCCGGGAACCTCTCGTTGTTGGGGTCGGCAGCCAACTTGATTGTGTGCGAGCAAGCCTGCCGCGTTCCGGATATGGGCTACACTTTAACCTTTTGGAAGCATCTCAAATTCGGAGTCCCTTCCACACTTTTAGTCACTGCCATTGGCTTGATGCTCTTGAAATCATAACACAAAGCATCTGAATCGTGGCTTGTGAATAGCACGAAAGATTCTTTAAATGTCACCTTTTTAAGTGTGACTGTAATTGTATGATGATTGAATTAAGATTAAGGTTCAAATGTTAATATAAGAACACAATCTATTGTATTTTTTATTAACAGGTATTAAATTGCGAGCGCAACACAGTGTAACGGCCGCATCATAATGTTTTTCAAAGTTACTGTGAAACCGCAAACTGCAACGTAAAACGTAGTTATTTTTATGAAAAAATCACACCATAACGTCCGCAACACCTGCAACTATGACGGTAGCTGCAACTGTAATTTAGAACTATAACGCCATTCTATTTTTGGCAAATCAAATGAACCAATCTCAATTTCATATGAAGACTTGGAATTAACCAATTCATTTGTCGGCAAAATGAAAAAAAGGATAAGCCACAACAGAATAGTTGTTCTTCCAAAACTGTAATAAAACTCTGCACGCAATTCTGGGGTTCAGAAGGGAAAAAGAAAGGATTATAAAGAGCAAAGAATACACCAAAGTCACATTTTCTCCTGATGAAGTAAATCTTGAATGAATCATCCCCCCAACCTGCTCAAAATAAAACCAAGAACCAATAAGGCATATTTCCCTGGGAAAATCATAAACACTAGAAAAATTATGAAACTTCTAATTATTTTTCGATTAGTATGAACACATGTTACTTTTTTTTACATAGTTTCTAACATATTAATGTTCAGAAAAAAAAAAGAATACTTGGAGCAAGATAGTTAAGAATTGACCACCTTTGGAGAACTTGAAGCTGGTTTTGAAGGAACTACACAATTGGAATTGGACACCACATCTGGGACTCCAAAAACATTCCAGAATCTTAATGTCTCATCCCCTGCAGCTGAAGCCACCATGCGGCCATCAGGGCTTTGGGCCATGTACAGTACCCTAGATGTGTGACCGGTTAGCTCTGCCATCTTCACCATTGATGGATATTTCCAAAGAGTCAATTGATTCTGAGTAAATCCATGAGAACTCAGAAGCTCCCTTTCATTCTTGCTCCACAGCAAAGCACACACCTGAGAGCCTGTATCAACAGAATTCAGGCATGCACCAGTATGTGTGTTCCAAAACTTTATGGTCCGATCACCACCACCTCCACCAGTGGCTAGCAAATTGCTCTGGAAAGGGCACCAAGCAAGGGCTTTAACAGCAGAAGTATGATCCTCCAACCTGTGCAGACATCGTGTTGGCGAATTAGAAGATGCCATGGACCTATCCCATATGTGAACAAGATTATCATTGCCTCCACTGGCTAGTTGTTGTCCAGAAGCCGACCATTTAAGCCCACAAACCTCTTGCCGGTGTCCTCTGAATGTTTCGACAATGTGAGATCTAATTCTCACATCATTGTTAACAATCTGACCATCCATTCCTCCAGTTGTAAGAATGTGATTGTTCCATGCCATAGAACCCACTCTTGATCTGTGACAACCTCTTAGAGTACGCAGCTGCAGCAACAAAGGAAAAAGTTTGAGTCAGAATAAACAATGGAAGAGCGAAAATATGAAGCTGCACATATTTCAGCAATTTCTATAACATCAAACCTGTCTGTTGGAAGCCGAATCCCGTAGTTCTACTTCAGAATTGTTCAAGCCAACTGCAATATGCCGACCATCAGGTGCCTAACTCACACTTGTTATTGGTCCATTTTCATCATCAACAGTGACGAGTTCCGAGGTAGAACTATCTGAAGCATCCCACAAATACAGTGTTTCCAAGTGCTATTGCTAGTACATTGCTGCTTCCCCAATCCAATAAATTCAGGTAAAAGTCATCAATAAGATCAGGGGCATCCAGTGTTCTCTCAGAGCTCTGAAGAATCACATTCACACCATATTAGTATCTGTAGAACCAAAATTTCCTGAACTAGTCAAATTATGAATGGCATGCTCTTGTTACCTGGGGGATGTGTCTTCTAGGCTTTGCAGATTTGGTCAGATGAACCGAAGTCGAATTCTCGGAAGGGAGATTTCCATTGGTGCTGGTGGCTTGTTCTTGAAGGCCAAGATTCGTGTCCGGTTCACGTTCAAAGCCTCAGCCAACAGCTTCCTGTAGGCCTCCCTGGCAGGCGAGCACACCGTTTCGTTCTCTTTAACCTTCCATCCATCTGATAGCATGCAACAGCATAATCAAAGTCTATCGCTGACCGGTTCGGTATGAATCTGTCCATCTGATAATACCAAAACACATTCAATTTGAATGTCACTACAAAGTCTAGTTTATCAGCTCATAAGTTTAAAGAAAATAACTTCATTTAATCGAAGCTGTTCTCTTAAATCAATTTAAGAAATGAAGGATTATCTAGAAACGCTTTTACCAAACTGAAATCCTCAAAATCAACCACATTTCCGCCATTAAAATCAAATAAAAGCACATTCAATTTGAATGCCATTACAATGTCTAGATTATCAGTTCATAAGTTAGAAAAAAAGTACGTCATTTAATCGAAGGTGTGATTATCAAGAATCCCTTTAGAAACTTACATTATCTTTAGAAGAATTCTTTCTCTGTAGAACCTGTTCTTGAAGCTGCCATTTAGATTGGCCCGTCAAGTTTGAAAAAGAATTCAAAGATCCTGCATCCATAATATCAAGTATCCAAAAGAACAGAGAGAGATACATGTAGTGAAAGATAATTCAAAATGCAATGAACTATCAAAGATCCTGCAAGAAATAGTTAAGTAAAATCGAAAAAAAGTATGAACTTGTAGCCCAGAACCTGCAAAATTCAATTAAAATTTCAGAAGAAAAAACGATAAACGGAAACAAAATCAAATGAAAAACCTTCAAGACAGAAAAACATTAGAGAGAACTGCGATGCGAGAGGAGCTGGAGATTTTCGATCGGGAAATTATTGAAGATGATCAATGAAGGAGTCGACGGAGTTTATACAACGATGCCGGTGAGATTATAAGCGTGGGGGCGTTTGCATTTTGGGGGGATTTTCTAATCCGGGTAAGGAAAATCTTGGTTGATTTAGGGAGTGCTGCAACGGCCCTTTTTTAGGCTTAAATCTCGTAAATGTCCTCGTATTATAACGCAAATACCAATGGAGCCTCTAAAGTCATAATCCAATTATACCCTTAAAAGTTTAAATTCATCCAATTTAACCCTTGCAAAACCAATTTCTTTAAAACTCCCGACGATGTGTTAAATGATAGACGTGAAAAGATGATGGCATTAGGAGTGTATTCGGTTCGGTTCGGTTCGGTTTTTTACCAAAGATTGAACCGAACCGAAATAAACGGGTTTTCAATATTTAAACCGAAACCGAAACCGAATAGTTAAAAAACCGAAAAAATCGAAACCGGTTTTTTCGGTTCGGTTCGGTTCGGTTTATCGGTTTTTCAATAAAAAAATCACTTGAAACTATAATATTTTTTACAAAAATTACCTATTCGGTTCAATATGGAACAAATGGGTTCCATATGAAAAACCCGAACCGAACCGAATCAAAAAAATGAAGCCTTTAAATCAAACCAAAAACCGAACCGTTTAAAGCCAAATCGAACCGAACCGAACTATTTTACTCGGTTCGTGTCAATTTTTCAGTTTTTTTGGGTTCGTTGCTCAGCATGGGGTTTAACTTGTTATTTTTTTACTAGAGATTTGTTGTATCATTCTTCGTATTTCCATATATCAAAATTTTCGGAGAATACTCACATTTGAGGTCCAAGAAGACCATCAGGTCATAGGGTTTTCGAAGTCTAGTATATCTCAAGAACTATAATCCTTTGACATGATCCCGTATGTTTCTTGTGATCTACCATAATTAATTGACAGTTGATCGTATCAGTTAAATCTATTAATTTATCAACTTACGAAATAATCATAATTATTTTTTAATTCGATATCAATATTAAAATCATTATAAAATATCTCTATCAAAATAGAGAAAAGAATATCGAAAGTCTTTTATGTATATTTTACGTCGATGCACATAAAATCACATATGAAGTTTCATTTCATATAAATTAAAATCAATAGGTTTAATATTTTATTTATAGTTAAATATAAATAAATTGTTTCGGAAATATTTTTTTATTAAACGATAAATATGCAGTTATCAAAATGTTTGATCCGCGTACTTTAATATCTTTGTATTTAAAATTAGGGTAAAATATACAAATGATCCTCCAATTATAGGGTACTGATTTATTAGTTTCTTAACTATTAAAAATTAGAAAATGATCCTCCAACTATAGAGTGGTGCCTTGTTGAGTCCTTGATTAAAAGTTACAAAATGGTCACCGACTATTCATTATGTTTCAAACTCATCATTCTCCGTTTAAAAATTGACGGTATTCTAAGTTGAACTTTAACTTGTTGATTGTGATATGATAAAATATGATTCAATATCTCAAAGACTATCATATCTCAGTTATCGTGTTAACGTGCAGCTTAGACAACCCCTAATTTTTAACAAAAAATGACGAATTTGGAACATAATTAATGAATAGTCATGTGACCATTTTGTAACTTTTAATAGTCCAGAGACATAACAAATTAATATTCTATAGTAAGAGGACATTTTATAGTTTTTAATAGTTGAGAGACTTAATAAAATAGTACTCTATAGTTGGGGACCATTTGTGTACTTTACCCTTAAAGTTTATCTCTACATGAAAATGAACTAATACCGATAAACATTTTTGTTTCATTTTTCATACATGACAACGGAGATGTCATACAATACAAGGACAAAATCGGTAATTTAACTGCTGCCAAGGGCCTCTCCGCCTATTTTATATCCAATTAAAGTCCATTTACGTACTAACAATTCCGACTCATAAACAGGTGGCGCATCCTATCATAACGCTTCTATTCCACCATTACAGTCACTAGAATTACCAAAACACCCCTTCTTTTAACTCCAATATAATAAAGGATAAATTACACCAAATATCACTTAGCTTTAAGTGCTATACTGTTTATACCACTTAACTTTTAAAATTTCTAATTATAATTTAAACTTTAGTTATAATTTCAATTATGTCGCTATGCCGTTAAATTTGAATGATACAATGACGTGGATAAAATGACGTAGTTTTGGCAATGATTATTGACGCCTATAACGATATCGCTTTAGGTATTGAACTTTAGAACTTTATCGATTTTGTCTTTGAACTTTTAAATAATTTACTTTTTGACACTGTACTTTTTTGGTCATTGTCGACAACCAACCACCGCTGGTCATCAATTATCTTACGCAACAAGATTGGTAACAAATCATTCATATTTCACTCCTCATTCTTTTTTTTTGGATTTATTTTTCACAAAACTCACTCAAAATTAATGAAAATCCATTTAAAAAATTAACATGTTAATATTTTGATCTCTTTTGATGACCATTTGATGAAGCTAATTTTGAGGTATTTTGTTCGTCTTCTCAAAAAAAGTCTCACCGTTTGAATTTTTTGAAGAGACAAGAAATCTCTCAAATTTAAGAAAACCCCTAGAAACTAGAAAAATGATAGATTTTTTTTTAAATTCCATCGATTTTGAATGTGTTATATAAAAATCTAACCCTAAAAGAATAAAAAGAGTTACGATCATTTTAATACCGACCTTTTCATGAAACAATATCGATGATATACAATAATTGACTGCTAATAATGATCAACAAAATATAGTGAAATCATTAAAAAATTTAATGATAAAATTAATAAATTCATAAAGTTTAATACATAAAATGCATCAATATCACATTAAAATGATATCATTTTATGTATGTCATCGTATTATTTAAATTTTTATCGGCCAATGAAAGAGATAAAGTTAAAACTAAAGTTTAATGTTATAATTGAAGAAAATAAAAACTCAGTAATTCAAACGATATAACCCATAAATTTCAGCTATATTTGATGTAGTTTACCCTTAAACGGAAAGGGCAGAAACGTGACACGATATTTAAGCTGGAATGAAATCCTGAAATCTCTATTTAGCCTTAATATCTCCGCCATTCTGCACTTTCCCTTCTCTACTGATCTCACCGGGCCCAACTGAAAAAGCTCAAATATAATTAGTAATAATAATTTAAAGCGAAAGAGGCGAAAAGGAGCGAAATCATCGAAGCGGAAGCGGGATTCGCGGCGGTATCTATATTCTGCGATGCCTTGTTCTTCGATCGAGACTAGTAATCAGTTTTGCGGTGGCGGCGACGGAAGTGAAGTGAGTGGGCTTCCGCACAATTTCAAGTTGAACGAGTTCACTTTCTTAGCTTCTCTGATGCCGAAGAAGGAGATTGGCGCCGATCGCTTCATCGAATCTCATCCTCATTACGACGGTCGCGGAGCACTAATCGCAATCTTTGGTACCTTCCTTTTGACTTTTAATGATAATAAAAGGATGATATGTAAAAATGAATAGAAAAAGAAAGCTAGGGTTTGATTCTTGATAGTTCATCATTTGATTTAAATTGTTGTTTCCAGATTCTGGTGTTGACCCGGCTGCTGCTGGCTTGCAAATAACTTCAGATGGGAAACCAAAGATCTTAGATGTTATTGACTGGTACTTAAATCCTTTTGGAAACCGGTTATTTACTTCTTTTCGTTTTTCTTATTATTGTCACTTGAGTATTTTTTTAGTACTGGGAGCGGCGATGTTGATACCTCAAAAGTGGTGAAGGCTGATGCAGACGGTAGAATTTGCGGAGCTTCAGGTTGTTTTCTTATCAAGCAACGTGAATAATTTATACATTATAGGGGAAGTCTGATTCAACATAGAAAAAGAAGTGTAACTCAACATGATATGGAAGATATATTATTTTGTAAATAATAAAGGGTATTTTTGTTAGTTTAAAAGATTCTTCACATTTGTGTTTTTCCATGCTTTCGGTTCTACATTGGAGTGGTAGCTAAAACTTACTGTATTAAATGATAAGTGATAGGTTATTCATGCATTCTCTCTCTCAACTGATCAATTGAGACTATTTTCATGTAATTCTCGGAAATTTCCTTAATGCCATCTTTGTTAAGAGAATGTGCGAATCTTCAAATGCATAGAGCATGGTAGATTATTCTCTAATACTTGTGTGGTATTTGGATTCTTGCTAGTGGTCGAGAAGGTGAGAGCTTTAGGTGATTATGTTTTTTGTAATGGTGTTTATCCTCGTTTGAGGGTATTTCGTGTTTTCATATGTAATGAGGCGTTTTATTCAATGAAATATGAGGTACTCTTTTCTTCCTTCCTATGTTCGTTAACATACTTCTTAGTATGTGGACGAATACGAAGGGAGTTTTTAATGAGACCTCCAACTTCTATCAAAAAAAAAATATATACTCTGTGTAGCATAAATAATCATCAATAACGAGTTGACTTTTATTTTCTTATACCATGTTCTGTTTTTTAAAATGAAATATAGGAGCTTCATTGGTTGTCAATTCTTCATGGAAAAACCCTTCCGGTGAGTGGCATGTGGGCTATAAGTTGGTTTATGAGCTCTTTACGGACACTTTGACTAAACGACTTGAAGTAAGATTTAATTTCTGTTAAATTCATCCGAACTTTTTATTGCTATTGGCCTATGATAAGTTGACCGATGATCCAACCATTGTCTTATCATTATTCATGTTGCAGAAAGAAAGAAAGAAAAAATGGGATGAAAAAAACCAGGAGGAGATTGCTAAGGCTGTATTGCATCTTGATGAATTTGACCAGGTTGTTGAAATTTTCACTTGGTAATCCCTTTCTGTATGATCATAGACATGATTTTTTTTATTTCAAACAATTTTTCTTAAGTTTATATAAAACAGTTTAATTGCATGCAAATGGTCAAATTATATATGTACATATATATATATATTTGCAGCCATTATGTGAAAATGAACTAGTTCTTCAAAATTATTTATGCATCTCATGCTGTGACAGTGCTGTATTTGAGAAAGATAGACTTCCATTTGCATATGCCATAAAGGATTTTATATGATTAAAATATATGAGACTGAGGGATGCGTTTTCTCTTTCTTTATTTAACCAAAAAAAAAAGATTACATGCTTTCTATACACTTTTTTCATTCTTTTTTGGTGACAAGTAATCAGTTTACCCTTGTTTTATTCATTCATCAATAATCATGCTTATGCTTCAAAATATGTTCTTTTTCTTACACGATAAAAGTAATGTTTAGGGATAAACAGAAAAATCTCGTGCATCTTATGGTTTCTGTGTTGCTTATAGCATTCACTGGTTGGTAAACTCATATCATCATACTTGTGCAGCATGCATTTGTTACTATCGCTGTGTATAATAGGTTACAATGTGGATATGCAGAAACATACAAAGTTGGAGGATCCAAAATTGAAAAGGGCTCGTGAAGATCTCCAGAATAAAATAGACATCTTAAGAAAGCAGGGTGATGTGAGTGCCATGGATTTATTGATCACTTCTATTTAACTAATTTATATTGTTCTAAGCATTCCCATGTTCATGTGCTAGAGTTACGATGATAAAGGTCCTGTTATAGATGCTGTTGTATGGCATGATGGAGAATTATGGAGGGTTGCTCTTGACACTCAGAGTCTTCATGATGATCCTGAATGTGGGAAACTGGCTGATTTTGTGCCCCTAACTAATTACAGGTTTCCATCTTTTTTATTAATCTTATCACCTGGTGGCTAATCTTTCTTTAGTAGATATTTACATGAAGGCAATGAAATAGTTTTTAATGATGGAAGAACGCTAATACTGATGCAGTTCTATGTTAAATCTGATTTGGTTGGTTGCATGTGGCATTCTATTTTCATATTATGTCATATTGTTAAGAACATGTCTTGAGTAAATTGAAGTGTCCCTCTTTGGTTTTATGCTTTGTACTTCTGGAAAAAAACGTAATTACTCCCCTGAAACCATCTTGCAGGATTGAACATAAATATGGCATATTTAGCAAGTTAGATGCTTGTACGTTTGCTGTTAATGTGTATGATGAGGGAAATATCTTAAGTATTGTTACTGACTGCTCTCCTCACGCTACTCATGTTGCTGGTATTGCTACTGCTTACCACCCAGAGGTACTTCAAGCTTAACTAACTGGTTTATGCCCCCCTTTTTTTTCTTTCTGAATTTCAATAAAAAATGTCTTTTGATTTGCATGATGGTATAGGAGCCCTTATTGAATGGTGTTGCACCTGGAGCACAGTTAATTTCTTGTAAAATTGGAGACTCGCGCTTAGGTTCAATGGAGACTGGAACTGGCTTGACACGGGCACTGATAGCTGCTGTGGAGGTGGGTAAAAGTGCATTTTTATGATAACCGTCTGGCATGTATCCAGGCTGTGTTCCATACTTCAATATGAACACAAAATATGTTCATTTAACTGTCAATGTATATGTGCATTTAGTACTGATGGGTAGCCATTCTAGCATGTCGTCTCTCAGTCAAGTACTGCAAATGATATTTGAGTCTCCTTTTGTCCATGTGTGATATCACTGACTTAAATATATTGCATTTTAATCCTTACCATTTGGTTTTTTACCTCCTTTTCCATTGACAGCATAAGTGTGATCTGATCAACATGAGCTATGGAGAAGATACATTATTACCTGACTATGGACGCTTTGTTGATCTTGTCAACGAAGTAAGAACGCCGAATTTTCCAATTGGCACAATTTTTTATAAGTTCACCTTAATTTTCATCTCTGATATGTTATGGGTGCCATCCTTGTGTCTTATTTAGGCCGTGAATAAGCATCGCTTGATATTTGTGAGTAGTGCTGGTAATAGTGGGCCAGCATTGAGCACAGTTGGTGCTCCAGGTGGTACCTCTTCAAGCATCATAGGAGTTGGTGCATATGTCTCTCCAGCAATGGCTGCCGGTGCTCATTCTGTAGTTGAACCTCCTCCTGAAGGGCTTGAGTACACTTGGTAAGATAATTCCAATTCTATCATGTTTGGCCTTCAAACATGATGTCCCACATTTTTCTTGTTTGTTTCTTACTCATTGAAATTGGTTGCGATGGATGCAGGTCCAGCCGAGGACCAACAGCTGATGGAGACCTTGGAGTTTGTATAAGTGCTCCTGGAGGGGCTGTTGCTCCTGTTCCTACTTGGACTCTCCAAGGGCGCATGCTCATGAATGGAACATCAATGGCATCTCCATCTGCTTGTGGGGGAATTGCGCTGCTTATTAGTGCCATGAAGGTCTTTTTCTGGATTATTTGAGGGTTCCCCTCATTTCCCCTTATGTTGTTGCGTGTAAAGGCAGATTATTTAATGTTACCTGCAGGCTGAGAGAATTCCTGTGAGCCCATATAGTGTAAGGAAAGCTCTTGAGAATACATCCATTCCTGTAGGTGGTTTGCCCCAAGATAAGCTAACCACTGGACAAGGGCTTATGCAAGTTCACTCGTAAGAAATTTGGCCCCTAGCCTTTGCTTCTTTATATATATAGTTTTCTTAGTTTTGAACTTATCTTGACTCTTTATGTTTGACAGAGCATATGAATATATACGGAAGTCTCGGCATCTTTCATGTGTTTTTTATCAAATAAAGGTCAATCAGTCTGGAAAATCGAGTAAGTTGAAGTTGATATGCTGACAATGTTATCCAGTATTCAATGTGTTTGGTACTATTATACCTAGGTGCCCAATAAATTTGTGGATGTTCATCGAATATCAGTGGCAATCTGCAAACCAATTATAGAAGTGTTATTTTTTTTGTTTTAAATTTATAGACTCTACCTAGTGCTGAGAGCAAGCGATGATAACTTTTTATGTTTTATCTAATTTCTGAGGACGTACATTGATATTGGGGATCAGTTTTTTGCTGATTTTTGTTTAACATCCTGTTTGTTATGAGCATTCATTTAGAGAATGAGACCGTTTAGAAGTTTGAGTCCTCATGATGGATTCTAGATGATTTGCTATGGTACCTAACTGTTTCTTGCATCAGTTTGACCTGAGGAGGCGGTGGTTTAGTGGCATAAGGTGGCAAAGTTGCTGCTACCTATTCCTTTGCATATTTTTTGGTCCATCATATTCATGCATTTACGATTCATGTGATGGCGTATTTCACTTGCAGCTCCTACATCGCGAGGTATCTACCTAAGAGAGGCTACTGCTTGCCAACAATCTACTGAGGTGTGATGATTTATATAATTGATAAATTTTATATTCATGGCTATTTTTGTCTTTGCTTTCCATTTATTACTAAATTATAATGCGGTACTCCTTTCTTCATGTGTTCAATTTTTATAGGTAAAAAAATTTAACTATTTCGCTTTCTGATCTCTCTCACCACTGTGGCCCACTTACAACTTCATGTTTTCATCTTATCCTTGAGTTATAAATTTGCTAAACTTATATTTTATATAGTGGACAGTGCAAGTTGAACCAAAGTTTCATGACGATGCAAGTAAATTAGAAGAAATGGTTCCCTTTGAGGAGTGTATTGAGCTATGCTCTAGCGATAATGCAGTTGTGAGAGCACCTGAGTTTCTTCTCCTTACTAATAATGGGCGCACCTTCAAGTTAGTAAATATCATCACTATCCATGTGAAAGTGTCTATTCTAATAATTATGTGCAGTTTGGTTATCAACTCCATTTTTTATTTATTTTCATTCATTGTTGTGAGTTATTTTACAAAAATATGTTTATTTTGCAACCCTCTTGTCAGTTGTACAACGGATGAATCAATTTTTTTTATGGTTTTCTGTTAAAGTTGGGTCCCTCCACCTCTTGCTAATTGGTTTTTGGTTTGATTCTGAAGTGGTATTAGATTCTGGGGTTTTTTATGTTGTTCTACCTGCATAACCCCATGAAGAGGTCGATGACTTCCAGTGAAGTTGTCCGTGTGTAGGTCCTATCAGATATAGATGAGGAGTTTTAAGTAGTGTTATCTCACACCTGTTAAGTATTTGGGTGTCTGGTGGTTTTAGGGAGGATGCTAAGCACTGTGATCTTGGGAGATTTCTTGTTTTACAATGGTGCATTATTTTCTCCTTTTCAGCATAGTTGTTGATCCCACCCATCTTGGTGATGGTCTGCACTATTATGAAGTTTATGGAATTGATTGCAAAGCCCCATGGCGTGGTACCCTGTTCAGAATCCCGATTACTATAACAAAGCCCAAGGCTGTATTGAATCGACCACCACTGGTTTCTTTCTCAAAGATGTCATTCCTTCCAGGTTCTTTGGCACAGAATTGAACCCAGCTTCATTTTACGCACCTTTTATAAGTTAAAGAATCTTTTCATGCTATTATTTTTCCATGAGTTGATTCATTCTTTCCCTTTGTGGTTGTCTTGTTTAAATAGGCCACATAGAACGGAGGTATATAGAGGTACCACTTGGTGCTAGTTGGGTTGAGGCTACCATGAGGACATATGGGTTTGATACTTCTAGACGATTTTTTGTTGACACTCTCCAGGTATGAGTGTATAGCAGTGAAAACCCATACTAGATTGACCTAGGCCTTGACTTGACTTGTTTTGAAATATGCAGATTTGTCCATTGAAAAGGCCTATCAAGTGGGAAAGTGTTGTAACATTTTCTTCTCCTACTGCCAGAAGCTTTGACTTTCCTGTTGTTGGTGGTCAAACAATGGAACTAGCAATAGCCCAGTTTTGGTCGAGTGGCATGGGAAGTCATGAGGCAACTTTTGTAGATTTTGAGGTAATTTCTGTTGAAAAATGTAGAAACTTTCTCCGGTTAAGAGCTTTTCTGCAATAATAATTAGTTGATTGATTTTATTTTATATTAATAACCACCGCTTCTATTATTTTTCGGTTAGTGAATATTTGCCACCCTAGAACATTTTGTTGAAATGACTTTTTTTTCTTTCAATTTTCTAAATTTCTGATTTCTTCTGTTGATTTGTCTCCCCAGTTTGGGTGCATGCCTATGTCAAGAGGGCTTCATTCTACTTAAGTTTTGTTTTAGTTTTGGCTTGTGAAAACCTTACAAGTATATGGTACATATTTACTGTTGCATGCTCTGCAAGTTGTGGTATCTCAATGAAGAGAACTAGGGAATTACATTTTGTGTTGATAAAATGATCTTGCATTTTGATTCTTATATTTCTTTTTTCTTAATGAATGATTTAGATTGTCTTTCATGGAATTGGAGTCAACAGAACAGAAGTAGTCCTAGATGGAAGTGAAGCACCCATCAGAATTGAGGCTGAAGCCCTATTGGCCTCAGAAAAACTTGCCCCTACTGCCACTTTAAACAAGGTAATGCAAGCTACTTGTACAGTGTAATGTAGGTAATTTATGCTTTATCTTTCTATATATTTTTTTCTTTCCTTTTGATGTGCTTGCTCCAATTTAATAAGACATTCTTTTGAATTTTCCGATTCTTATCATGTTCAATATGCAGATAAGAGTTCCATATCGACCTACTGAGGCAAAACTTTGTACTCTTCCGACCAATCGTGACAAGTTACCATCAGGGAAACAAATACTGGCATTGACATTAACGTGCGCTTTTTCTTCGGTGGCTTGTGAAAAATTCAGTTTATCATGTAGTCTTTCGCTACAACTAATGTGCTTTCTCTTTTCTTTACTTTATTTTTTTGCTTCTATAGTTATCGCTTTAAATTGGAAGACGGGGCAGAAGTGAAAGCTCATATTCCACTTCTCAACAATCGTATATATGACACGAAATTTGAGTCCCAATTTTACATGATTTCTGACACAAACAAGGTACAGTTGCTACTGTAAATCATTTGAATCAATAGCAACAAATCTGGGAACTTATGCTTTATTTCATATCAAGTAGAATCTGCATTTTACAGTTCCAGTGCTTGAGGCATATGTCAAAAATCTATTTTACCATAACTGGATTTTTAATTTGCACCTACTTATGTTGACCTGTGGGAATCTTTTTGCTTGCATCAATTATAGCGTGTATA
This sequence comes from Hibiscus syriacus, assembly GCF_006381635.1. Lineage (NCBI taxonomy): Eukaryota > Viridiplantae > Streptophyta > Magnoliopsida > Malvales > Malvaceae > Hibiscus > Hibiscus syriacus. Next base: position 31,569 of record NW_024062325.1, on the reverse strand, counting down.
TGCAATGGGTGATTGTTATCCAGACTTTTCAAAACTTCCGAAGGGAGAATACACGTTGCAGCTGTATTTAAGGTACATATTGATATACTTTTCACTAAATATTTCATGTATTGTGGCAGATGCAGTGTTGCTACCTGGATGGAGGATTTTGAATGTCGGTGGGGATTGTCTCCTCCCTATATACTCAACAAAACTCCTCCATAAGCCGTCTGTTCCGGTTTTAGCTAACTAAAGAAATTCCTGAATAGTATGACTTATCTTGTAACATTGGAGTTTGCTGCAAAACATGAATGTTCATTGTATCAATCTTCTCTAACAAGGTGCTATGATCCTCGTTTGCCTTCTCTTATATTGACTTAATCTTGTTTCAGGCATGACAATGTCCAGTACTTGGAAAAAATGAAGCAATTAGTTCTATTTCTGGAAAGGAAATTGGAGGAGAAGGTAATATTGTGCCCTTGTTTGTTTTCTTTATTTTTGTTATAGATGGCTCTTATAATTAAAGAACTTTGTAATTCTGCTTCCATATTATGAGGCATGGATGCAAAAAATGGTTGTCTTTTAGGCCATGTCATTTTGATATTAGACTATAGCATACCAATAGATGCGTTTTCAAATTGTTCTAAATTAGTGTTGATTTCTTTACTTTTTGTCATCTTCTATGGCTGTTTGGAGAGGTTTATGAGCTACGCTTATTACTATGCCTGTGGCTATTTTGAAACCAGGACATTATTCCATTGAACTTTTTCTCTGAACCAGACGGCCCTGTGATGGGAAATGGTACCTTTAAATCCTCTATTTTGGTTCCGGGGTATGTCTAATTTCTTAGATATATCATTCATCCAGGCCACCCACAACAATTATATCCAAGTTTTCTTATTTGTACTCTAATGAATTTGAACCATTGTTTTCCAGTAAAAAGGAATCATTTTATATAAGCCCACCAAACAAAGATAAGCTCCCAAAGGTACATATTTTATATCTCTGGTACTTAATTAATAGCTTAGAAGATTTAAAGTAGCACTTGAATTATTCCCGCAGAGTTGCTCGCAAGGATCTGTATTGATAGGATCAATATCTCATGGGAAGCTATCATATGCTGAAGATGGCAAAAGTCAACATAACAATCCTGTATCCTATCAGATCTCTTATGTTGTACCACCCAGCAAGGTTGTGATACCTTTGTCTCTACCTACGGATTATATACTTATTTCTATTATATCTTTTATTGGTACATTTTGGAAAGGCCTATTAATGCTTTGATGGTTAAGTGATTCACTTTGGAGCTTTACTTTCGTGTTTTGTTTTCTTTTACCCTATTAATGCTTCTATGTTCAAGTGATGCACTATGGAACTTTACTTTTTTGTTCTGTTTTCTTTTTTCTTCTTTTGCCATGGCTAATGAGATTTTGTTGTCAGATTGATGAAGACAAAGGCAAAGGTTCATCGGTTAGCACAAAATCTATTGGTGAACGTTTAGAAGAAGAGGTACTTGAAAAAATGTTCATGTTAAACTTGATATTTGATGATCTAATAGTTGTAAAATTCTATTTCATCATATTTTTTAATTGTAGCAAACCATAATAATTTATTATATTAACTTGATGAAGTTTTACAAAAAATATATATTCATGATCACATTTGGTGTTCATTGCTTCAAATAGCACATTTAATTTTCAAGATTTTTACTATCGTATAGTATTAATTAAGATAACAGAAACAAATTTAATCAAGATTAATTAGCTTTTTGAAACATTTGTTTTACTGGTTTTTGCATATCGAGTAATGCTTGTTCAATACTTCAATCAGGTACGAGATGTGAAAATAAAGGTTTTCGGAAGCTTGAAGCAAGATACTGATGAAGATCTCTCCGAATGGGAAAAATTAGCTCAATCTCTCAAGGTAAGAGCTCTGCCCTTTCTTTAGTTTAGGTTTATTCTGTTCAAAGAGTTGAAACGCTTCTTTATGATTCATCTTCTCTCCCTAAGCATTACTTTCACCACTTTCTGTCAAAGTGTTTCTGGGTTAGTGGGTACTATAATCCTAGTCTAGCTTATAGGCTTTATTAGCAAATTGGCCCCCAAACTATACCCAATTCCCTGATTTGTACTAATTTTGTTAGAAGTTGTACCTAAACTATCATTTTTCTCATTTTACCCCCCAAAAAGATTGTATGACATCTGTTAAGAATGTGTCATGTTCTTATTGTCTGTTTTTAGTGCAATCTGGGAGCACATTGAGAGTTCAGTGATCAATTTACTAATGAAGCCAGCATATACCATTTAGACTGCTTTGTACCTATTTTGATATGTATCATGTGTTCCTTGGCAGTCTGAGTACCCTAAATACACTCCATTGCTTGCTAAGATCTTGGAAAGTTTGCTTTCAAGAAGCAATAGTGGGGGCAAAATCGACCATTACAAAGAGGTGAGTTGTATGAAAAGAAGATTTTGGAATGAAAATACTGATGACTCACTTTAATTGTATAAAAGTTTGTTTTCCTTAACTAAAGCCATTTAACTTTGCAGGTTATAAGTGCAGCAAATGAGGTGGTTGATAGTATTGACAGAGATGAATTGGCAAAATTCTTTTCACTTAAATGTGATCCTGAGGATGAAGATGCAGAGGTTCGGTTTTAAATCGTCACATTGCCCTTCCCTCTGCCCTTTCCATCATTTTGCTTTTACTATGCTGGTCAACCTCTTAGTAAATTCAACAAAATGATATTCAAGTAAAATTTGTAATTTTCTTGATTTTGTTTTTCAATGTTCATGATGATCTTCAATGTGTTTCTTGTTCTGCAATCTCATTTATGCTTTTGTGTTGCCCTTTCTAGTGCATCACTAGGTGTTTTGCAATTGTGGTTTACACACTAAGTTGCGACTCCGTTTTTTTTTTTTTCCAGAAAATTAAGAAGAAGATGGAGACGACTCGTGATCAATTAGCAGAGGCACTTTACCAAAAAGGACTGGCACTGGCTGAGATTGAATCTGTAAAGGTAATGATTGGTTTTTCAAATTGCGGAGACTGATTAAATTCTTTTATTGAAGAATGGGCTGGTATGTCATATCTGCAATTGTTATGGTAGCTTATGCATTAGAATTTAAAACTATGATCATTGCCATTACAGGGTGAGAAAGCTGGGGGCTCTGATCAGCCAGATTTATTCGAGGAGAACTTTAAAGAGCTGACAAAATGGGCAGATATAAAGTCATCAAAATATGGCACTGTCTATGTATTGCATGAGAAAAGGTGGGGAAGGCTTGGAACCGCATTGAAGATACTCAATGACATGATTCAGGATGACGGATCGCCTCCGAAGAAGAAGCTCTATGAATTGAAGCTGTCTTTGCTTGATGATAATGGATGGATCCATTTATCAACCTATGAAAGACAATGGATGCATGTGCGGTTCCCACCGAGCTTACCCCTGTTTTGAGGTTTGACAATATTACGAGACCCGAGTATCTGTTAGTGGTGAACCTGCTTTGGTGCCAGTTTCAGTTTGGCAAAACGTTGAACCTTAGGAAGATATGGAATGGTAGTTTCTGTAATAATAAAATAAAAATGTCGAATACTTGTTCGTTTGTGTTGATCCTTACCGTAGAGAAAACATGTAGCTACTAAGTGTGTGCCACTAAAATGTTGGTTGACACCGTTATAGCTTTGTTATAACTTTGAACAACGGGATAATGAATGCTTTCAACAACTGATCGTCATCTCTTATACGGTTATACGTTTTAAGAATCGCGCTTGGAGATCACTATTGAAGACCTAAACTATTTCACCAGGAACCCTGTTCCAAGGAGTAACAACTAACAACTAACAATGTCGAACAAAATGGTTTGCTAGGGTGTACGATGAATGTAAGGTGAAATTCTCGGAGCTAAAAGCAAAGAGGAACTATCTTCTCACAGTTTTCAAGATTCAGGACCAGCAAGTGGTGATTGACAAGCTTGGCAGCCCTGCAGAAATCTACAACGATTTCACTGCGCCTCTGCCTGTTGATGTATGACAATATACCGTCTTCAATTTTGATTTTGTTACTGCTGAAAACTGCCGGAAAAGCAATTTTTTCTTCATTTCATGGTCACCTGATGCATCAATTGTTGGGAACAGATTCAAGACGGAATTGGATGGAATACAAGTTGAGTTGCAGGCAACTGATCCTACTGAAATGAGTTTCTTCATTATCAATCTTGTTCTTATCAGTGTTCCTTGTTCAGTTAATTCATATAAATTTAACAGGTTCGATATTTGGATACCGTCGAAAAAGGTTCAGAAATGTAAAATTTTACTTGTTAATAAAGAACAATTCAAGATACAATCTATTTGGAATCTGTAATATTGACATTAACAAAGGGCGTCTCCCGCAACAACTTCATGGAAGAAGTATCAACTCTGTAATAGAAACAAATTGTAAATCTGCCCATAAATGTACATTACATCGTTGTTCATATGGAAATCACTGTTTATGTCATCCCCTGATACAAGTCCCACGAGTTCGTTTCCTGTTCTGAACTCGAATTGCGAGTTAAGCATTTCATTCATTGATGCATTGCTTAGTCCATCGTGAAGATCATTGCCGAGTGATCCTAAATATGCATCCATGATAGGGTCCTGGAAGTTTGAACTCGAACCGAAATTAAATCCATCCGAGATACCTGAACTCGTAGAGCTTCCGCCTTCTTGATCGACTGGAAGCCACTCCGCGAATATCGGCATCGGGCTCCTGTAAGGCTCTCTAGAGAAGTTAAAATGTTTTGCAACAGCTTGGTCCAAGGGTGCTGCAATATATGGGAAGGATTCGAAACTTGGCATTTTCAGGTCTTCAGGAGACAAAGTGGAATCCGTGTTATCTAAGCTTGATGTAGTGGTGCATTGAATATTCCTGGTTTGAGCTTCCAATTCTTCATCTTTTGCTACTCTTTTCTTCAGATATGAATGCCAGTAGTTCTTGATTTCATTATCAGTCCTTCCAGGCAAACTTTGTGCAATTTGGGACCATCTAGTCAATGACAAAACATGCCATCCCATTATTAGTTCAGGTTCTGATTCTTTGTTTTTCATGAAGTAATTTTACTCGACACTTGTTCGAATATAAATAAAGAGTACAAAATCGGATCACTTACTTGTTGCCTAACAAATGGTGAAGGGTTAGGATTGTGTGCTCCTCTTGTGCCGAAAACATGCCTCGCTTCAAACCGGGTCTCAAGTAATTAATCCACCTTAATCTGCAGCTTTTCCCATTTCTTTGTAGACCTGAATACATATATACATACATGCATATACACAATCGTAAATACGTACATACATACATGCATGCATTTACACACATACATATCATAAATGATGAAAGGGATGAAGAAGTAGACCTGCATTGATGGAAACAGTGGTCCAGCAACCATGGCCATGTTTAAGGACATAGTTTCTGAGCTTAAGGTCTTCTTCAGGTGACCATAAGCCCTTCCTGTGCTTAATTCCTGACTTCTCAGACGATTTGGAACCCATTTTTTTTGCCTGAAACTCAGAGAAATAAGCAATGAGGCTGAATAAGGCAAGCTACAGGAACATCAGCAAAAGTATTAAATAGGCAATCCCCAAAAAGATCATTAAATTATAAAACAAAGCCAAGACTAGTTTATGCTTAATCATTTTTAAAAAGGAAAAAAACTACGAGTTAATTGAAGAAAATCAGGGACCAAGTAGAAAAAGATAACTAAACATAGGGACTAAAAGTTAATTTGTCCTATATGAATTTTTGAGTTGAGAAAATGTCAATGTTACCCTAATTTTAAAAAGCAATATTGCTTAATTACACTCTTATTGACTTTATAATACCTAACCTCTAAGGTCTTTGTATCACTTGTTGGGAAACTAAACTACAAATTGCATATATTCAATATATATATATTTAGAAAATTACATCTTCCAGGCAATCATAATAATTTCTTTATAATTTCGTTGAAATTGCTTCTGGCTCTTTAGGTTTTTCAGACTTCATTAATCTTGATAATAACTTTTTTCAAAGTTGGTTACTATATACACACACACATGAAATACCGTAGTTTTTTTTTAGGGTAAAGAAAGTAAATGATCTCCAGACTATATGGTACTTCTTTATTAAAATTTTTTATTATTAAAAATTATAAAATGGTCATTCGATTATGATGTGTTACTTTGTTGAGTCACTTAAATGTTAAAAGTTATAAAATGATCACTCGACTATTCATTATATTCTATATTCGTTAAAAATGGGCGATTGTTTAAGCTTGACGTTAACATGATGAATGGGATGTGATAGTCGTTTAAGATTTTGGGATCGAATTTTATTATATCACAGCCAACAAGTTAACATTAAGCTAAGACTATCGTCCAATTTTAAAGAAAAAAGACGAGTTTGGAACATAATGTATAGTCAGGTGACCGTTTTGTATCTTTTAATAGTCGAGAGATTTAACAAAGCAACACTCCATAGTCGAAGAATCATTTTATATCTTTTATTTTTCTCTTATCAATAAAACAAAGGCTTAAGAGTCACATTTACAACTGTAATACACCTAATTTATCATTTTCGTCCCTGTCGTATTTTCACATCAATTTAACCTTCAAAGTTGTTTAATTGTATCATCTTATACCCTACCCCTAACTTAAACCCCTAAGTTAGGATTTAGGGTTTAAGGTTATGTGGTTATGGTTTAGGATTTATTGTTTATAATTTAGGGTTTTACGTTAGGGATAATGTATAGAATGATGTAATTGAGCAACTTCAGAATCTAAATTGATGTAAAAATATCATAGAGGCAAAAATAATAAATTGAGACTACTACGGGGCAAAAGTTACTCTTTCACCTAAAAAAACAAAATAAAACAAAACAAAACTATCAAGTGAGTGATTTATTTGATAAAATCAATCAACATCAAGACGATGATTAAATCCTACAAATTTAATTAACCAATGAAACTGATTGGATTAAATCATTAATAAGGTATGTGATGTGAATAATTTATAACTCGTTGCATATTAATTACTTCACTTTGCTAATTTTATTTTATTTTAAATAAAATAATAAAAAGGATGTGAGCTGGTTTTCTTACAAAGCAATCGTTTTAATATCCCATCTTAAATTTCAATCAAATTAATTGGTGCATAAATTTGACCATCCAATTATTTATTATTAATTAATATAAAACAATGTCATGCAAATAATTAAAAAAATGTGTGTTACATGCTTTGTTACAATATTGATATTAATATTTATATATGTCTCTAATCATAAAACAATGGATCATGGATTAATAGAATTAACATCATTTATGCATACATTTCATATTTAATTAAGTAAAATAAAAATAATAATAAATTTGGTTATGTCAACTTTATCAAGCTCTTGTCAATTTGTCCTTTAATTAAAGTTTCTTCACCCACTAACTAATCTCCATTATTTATTAAATTTGTCTAACACCCTTATATTTTTGTAGTAAACTACGCATTTAGTACTTAAACTAATCCATTTTAGTATTTGAACTTTTAACTTTTTAAAACCATACCTAACACTTAGTTTTTGTATTAAAACGGATCAAAACTGATATTTTATGTAATAAACGAGTCAAGTTTTCAACGGTGAGGTACTAAAATGAAACAAAAAACCAAATGTTAGATATGGTTTTAAAAAATCATACCTAAATTTTATGTATGATTTTAAAAAAATTAAAAGGTTAAATATTAAAACGGATAGTTTAAGTACTAAACGCATAATTTACCCTATAATTTTTTTCCAATGTCTCTTTATGGGATTTATGAACTGTCCATTACAAGCGTTTCCGAATACACATGCCAAAATGAAAGAGCTAAAAAGATTAGGCAGAGTATACAATATCGGACTATATTATTCTTATAACGTAGATAGAAGAAAATATTTTACGTTGAAAATATATTATAATTTTTTTAACAAATGAATGTGTGGAGTGATAAAATATAGTGATGAATATTTAATTTAATAAAAAAAATAAAATAATTTGAATTAATTAAATCGAATCTACATTCACATAATTTGAATACACATATTTATCTGTGATCCTTATAAATAATACGAATTCAGAAATATATATATATTAAAATACCAACGTTTCGTGGTGCTTACACAATTTACATATGTAAGCTTTTCTCCTACCAAACTTTGGGTATAAAAAAAATGACGAAATCAGATAATTTCAACTTCGACCTACCCCTATTATACCTATTCTTTCAAATCCTGATAAAGTCTAATTAGGGCTCTCCTACATGTTTCAATTGTTTGAATTTTCCATTTGATTGGAGACTCAAATTATATACACCTATGCATGTATATAATTGTTGATAAATCGGGCAAAGTAAATGAAAGAACACAAGAATTTTAACGAGGTTCGGTAATGTGCTTACGTCCTCGGTGCCTAGGCGGCGCTAGAAAATTTTTATTCAATGATAATAGGTTTAGGTTACATCTCTATTTATAATAGAAAATCCTGATACATAATTACAAAATTAACCCTGTACTGTACCGCGGGGCCACAGTCCCCGCACCCCCAACTCACATAATCGTAACCCCCTCTACAAGACTTTCTTTGTAAGGACAGTTGATGTTCGCTCACTCCGCTCCATCCCCTATCCTCTTTACCGGTATATTTATGAGCCATACCTTACAATAATTTTTATTAATTTTTTAAATTAAAAGATATATAGATTATTTTAGATAAAAGTTTATTATGTTTTTATTGGTTCGGCCTATAAAATTTTCTAAATTCGTCACTGCATAAATGATTAATATATATATATATATACACACACAAGATATTATGATAATAGATTAACTATAACATTTTTCAATATCAAATCTGATATAGTCAAAGAAAGGAAGAGCTGTAAATGGATATCGGGCTATTTGAGTTGGGTCTTTAATCGGACCAGGATTGAGCAAAATGTGTAGTTGAGTCGAAGCCCGGCAATGCTTGACGGTAAAACGAATAGTCTGAAGGTTGGACACGAAGAAGCAAGGCAAAAGCATAGTGATCGAAAGTTGGAAACAACCGACACCGAATCATCGGAAAAACCGAGAGAACGTTAATCGGAAAGTTCTACGAAAATGCTCAAAACTATATGAAAATGACTTATCTTTTTCAATTTAAAAGAGTTGATAAACAAAAGCAATAAGAATTCAATTCACTTGGTTAAGATGAGGTGAAAGCTCAGAGGAAATTCAGATGATGTTTCGGCAAGAACAGAGCAAAGTTCACTGTTGGAAGAATGCTGAATTCATAATTGTCCTAAGGTAACGGTCCTGTTGTATATGCATAGATCAGTGAAGCTCAGGTAAGAAAAAAAGCACATCTATATAGGTTGAAGCTTCTTTCTCAAGTACATAAAACACTAAACCTTCTATGGTGCATGTCTGTGATATATAGGCTTGATGGTGCTGTGAAACTCGTCGGAGACTGCGAAAAATTCGTTGGAATGGAAGAAAGTGTGCGTGTTTCAAGGAGATGGGAGGACTTGGACACTGATATCTTGGTGAAGATCTTCCGGTGTCTCGACATCAATCAGTTAACATCGGGCGTTGCTCATGTCTGCAGTTCGTGGCGCATGGCCTGTTGCGATCCTCTGCTCTGGAAAACACTTGATTTATCAGCGATGAGGTCAAATTTTATCAGAATTGTGTCGGAGCCTTACGTATATGTAGATGTTTGTTCCGAAAAGAAGTTGACCCGTTTGTTGAAGACATCTTTGAGCCTCAGCCAGGGAAACATACGGACCTTGATTTTTCACTTCAATCTGTACGTGAGCCATGAGCAATTGACATATACTGCTGAAAGGTAATTTTATTGAGCTTTTACATACGGGCCAGATTTTCACTTGGTGCATGCATTGGAAGGCGATCTTGTGTTTTTCTTTACCGCAGGTGCCCGTGCCTCCGACGGCTTGTTATGCCGGCTTGGAACAGAGTAAATAGGACCGGAATATGCAAAGCGATTTGCATCTGGAAGGATCTCGATTCCTTGACAATGCCTAGCATAGCAAACCCTCGATATCTCATGGAAGAAATCGCCAATAATTGCAAAAATTTCAGTGAACTCAAGGTGATGGGACCTTTGGACAATTCATTTGTTGCTACAATAATAATGTATCTACCGAAGATAAGGGTTCTGAGCCTCCGCTGCTCGATGCTTCTGAAGGATACCCTGATCTCAATCTTGGACGACTTACGAAACCTAGAAGTTCTTAACATATCTCATTGCCTTGTTATAGAAATGCCACCTCGGCCTTCTCGGCTACGCGAATTCGTTACGTGCATGAAAGACTCTTGCATCATGTGTCAGCGTACCAGAAACGATGAAGGGCTCATGAGGTGGTACCAGTATGAAGAAGGGCTATGGAAAGCTGACAAGGTTACCTCGCTTTCACTTTGATTTCAGCCTTTCACTCTGTATTTTGTATGATTAGATCTGATTCATTTCAATACAATGTTATCTTATAAAACCGAGCTACGAAAATCTCTGTAGTATATAAGATGACTGCGTGCAATAGAATTAAATAAAGGTATAAAACACAAATCACTTTTGAACTTGATAACTTTATTCAATTTGCCCCCTAAATTTATAGAATCAAATACAGATTGAGAGAAAGAAACTCCCATCAAAATCTTTATTTAGCTATCCTCTTTGTATCTTAAGCTCTTAGTGCACTTAGTTTCCAAGATGAGTCTAGTACAGGGGAGGTATGCTTTGTTCATGCTTGAAGAAATTTTCTGGATCGATCATAGTCTTCACACGCGCTAATTTCTTAAAGTTGTTCTTGAAATATTTTCGACCCCAAATACTTGCTTGTGCATAGCTGGTATGACCTATATTATTAGAGCCAATGTCGAGATCTCGAAAGTTAATATAAGCTGCTCGTGGAGATTTCGAAACGAAAGGAGTCATATAATCATAAGTTCTTCGAGCCCAGTCGAGGTATCTTTGGGAGTGTATGTTGTCTTCTTCTTGCCAACCCACGTCGTAAAAGATGTGGTATAAATTTCCTGCTCTATGCGGAAATGGTGTCGCATTCTCAGGAATCCGATCCATGATTCCGCCGTATGGAACAAAGACTAGGATGGTCATTGCGGCAGCATCGTCGGTGAGTCGAGAAAACAAGCCATTCAATCCGGTTTCAGGGATGGGATCCTTTACGAAATCGGCTTTGACTTTGTAGGCTGGGCTGGCAATGGGGACCCTAGCAGTCGTATTAAGCAGAATCTCCAAGGGTTGGTTCTGGATTCCGTTGTTTAAGATAAGGGCTTCGACGAAACTCATTTCAGTGCAATTTTGTCTTGTCAGTCCAAGCTCGGGAAATCTTTGCTTCATTAGTGGAAGAAGCTCGTCAATGGTGCCGAGAAACAATGAATTAAAGGCGGCTAGAACCGTTTTCCTCCCATCTTGAGTTGAATTGATGCTTCTTACTATAACGGCTGGGTACACATCGTCGGGAAGATTAGGAGCAATGTACTGCCATCGATGAAGGAGTTGGGTTGCGTTTTGCTCGAGGGTCCGGGTGACGGAAAATACTGTCACGTTTGCAGGAACGGGAACAAGACTTAGTTTCCACGCCAGGACGATCCCAAAGCTTCCGCCACCACCGCCTCGAATAGCCCAGAACAAATCTTCCCCCATAGTTTTTCTGTCAAGAATCCTTCCCTTAACGTCGATGAATTGAGCATCCACCACATTGTCACCGGCAGTGCCGTATTTTCTGATTAGTAACCCTACACCTCCACCGCTGATATGGCCGCCGACGCCGATTGTATGGACAAAGGCAGCTGGGAAGGATAGAGTTCTACTCTTCTCTGCAATCCTATAGTAAAGTTCACCGAGCGTGGCACCGGATTGAACCCATGCAACTTTATTTTCTACATCGACATCCACTGATCGGAAGTTAACCAAGTCGATGACGACGAAGGTGACTCTGGAGACAAACGAAAGACCTTCGTAATCATGGCCGCCGCTTCTGGTTCTTGTTTGCAACCCATGTTTTCTGGAACAATAAATGGTGGCTTGGATGTGGGATATTTGTGTTGGTGTTACAATGACCAAAGGTTTTGGGGTATCCGTTGTGTTGAACCTGAGATTCCATAACCTACCTTCCAAAACAGATTCATATGAAGAATTTGTTCGAGTGAAGATCACTCTGGAAATAGAAGAGTCGTTTGAACGAAGGGAAAGGCAGTGGAGAAAATTCTCATGAGGCAAAGCTGCCAATGAAAACGAGAAGAGAGCTGCCAAAACAAGAGGGATTAACATCGAAAACTGTGGGGGCTTCATTTCTTAAGCTTATTTGTGTTTTCTGGGTATTCAAATCAAACTAGAAAGCTCCATATTTGTAGTATGGATTTGCAGAGAGCAGCGATGTGTGAATTATTGATGTTTATCAAATATTTTAAATTGAGAACCCTATAGATGAAGTTGAAGCTTTCATATATGACTTTTAAATCTTTCATACATGGCGGTCAAGTTCATCCTTGTACGTGAAACTTTCCGGTTCAAACTGTTTGGTTAAATGCTTCCATTAATATATAATTATATATACAGTTCTTTAATCGTATATTTATTTAATTGTGTCGGCTAGGAATATGGTATAAAACGACTGCAATATTCGAAGTTATCTGTCATGACTTTGTAAAACATCCAAGTTTTAAATATATCAAGTCATTGCCCAGAACTTTACTGCTAGAATTGCGTTCATATAAAATTTCATTCTTTATATCATTACTTATTTAATTAAAAATACTAATTTGTATCAATATCCGATCTATTAATTGATTAATCCAGATTAAGTACTGTAGAGGCAAAGTCGACCCTTCTAACCAAATTTGCTTAATTCGTAATCGTCAAGATTCAAACCCCTCTAGACCAACTCGTTGTTAGTTATTCTAATTGACTTTTATTTGTTTTAAAGATTTTTAACTGTAGATGATGTTTGAACTCAGAACCTCTAGATACAACAACCATCCCTATAACAACTGAGGTCACTTGGTTCGTGCTTAAAAATAATTTACGTAAAACAAATACAAGATCAAAAATAATTTTTATAAATTTTACATAAAATTATGTTTTACAACCAGTTATTTAGTGGGATTAAACATTGAATTCATTAAATAAGGTTTAGAGTTTAAACTCTGACGATTACGAATGAAACAAAAATTAAATTGGGAGGATCACTCTCATGATAGATCTATGCAAAATTTGATCTAAATTAATCGGTCAGGAAATCGAATACCGATAATTAATTAAAAAATAAATTAAAGGATAACATATCTTTCAAAATTCAAAACCAAAACCAAAGCAAACATGAAGGAATTTCTCTCCTACACATTAACTAGATTAATTGGTCTTGACAATGATGTCTCAATCTATTCAAATATGTTGATTTTCTTGCAATTTCATATTTTATTTACTTGAATTTTCCACTGTTTTACTTGAATTTTTTGATTTCTTATTCATTGTGAGTGCATCAGTAGACTTATTCATTAATCAATATTACTTTAAAAATAAGAAAGTTTAAAACATTTTTTAAAACGATTGGGTGTAGATTTTAATCAACACGCAATTGCACAATTTGAATAATTTAAATATTCATTTAAAAAATAAATAAAATCATTTTTTAACTTTTGTTTCTTCATAAGGTTAGATACATCGGTAAGTTGACCCACCATTCGTCATTTGAATCGAGTATTTTAAGTACAATATTCAAATATAGAATAAAAAATAAGGGTAAAGTACACAAATGATCCCCCGACTATTGGGTAATGCTTCATTAAGTCTTTGAACTATTAAAAGTTTCAAAATGATCCTCTAACTATAGAGTGTTGTTTTGTTGAGTTCCTCAACTATCAAAAATTAAAAATGGTACCCGATTATTCATTATGTTCCAAGATTGTCCTTTATCGTTAAAAAATCGATGATTGTCTAAACTGGATGTTATATGATCATTGATATTAGGGGTGAGCAAAAGAACGGGGAACCCTGTTTCAGAACCGATTAAGAACCATCGGTTCCGGAACCGGTCCCAGTTCCGGGTACCAAAATTTTGGAACCGGAACCGGTTGGGTACCCGGCTAAAAGCGGTTCTAATACTGGGTACCCTGAAACCAGAACCACATAACATTATATTGTCCAAAATATTGGAGCCCAAATAAACTGAGCCCATAAATCGTAACCGGAACCGGAACCGCATAACATCATATGTACTTTGGGTTAGTGTTTTTATTACTATTTAAGTATGAAATGGTGGATAAATTTTGTGTAGAAAAGAGTTCTACTTGTGATAAGTAGTAGCATTTTAGTTTAATAAATTAACAGGTTATAAAAAGGCCAATTTTAACGTGGAGGCGACATACCATCCCACTTAATGTGTAACAACTAACAGGTTGAATGAGAAAGCTGTCAAAATAACAGGGTACTCGGAACCGATACCAGTACCTACAGGTTCCGGTTTCAGATCTCAATTTTTAGGAACCGGTTTTGTTGCACATTAACTTTGTACATTAACTTGCTAACTGAGATGTCAAATGCTTAACCTTGTTTTGTTGCACATTAAATTAATTTGAATAAAGTAACACAATATTCATTTTTACCTTACTTTGAATAAATTTTCGGAATAATCTTTACTTTGTCTTGAATTTTTGAAATCCCGTTTTCGGCCTTTATCCTACCCGAACCTTAGCCCATTACAACCCGTTTTGAAGTCCTCTTGATTGTTGCATCATTTTCATATTAAGTAGTGGAGATTAGATTTAGTTGCAAGCATATGGTAATGTGTCGATTAGTTTAAGCTTGAGCGATTCTTTCACCCGAAACATTTGAGCGAAATGAGTGAACCCATGTGAGGAACTAAGTATTGTATTCTTTGAAATGCCATGATTGATTTACACTTAATTGATTATGCCTTGCTTGATTGATATTGAATTTCAACATTTACTTGATTGAATTTGCTTAGAAATCTTAGAAATTCTATAAAATTGAAGTTGGCAACTTGCGACTTTTAGTATGATAATTGAGAAATGCTTGAGGACAAACATTGAATAAGTGATGGGGAATTTGATTAGTATTTAAGTTAGACATTATTTTATGATTAATTACTCCTTGATTAGATAATTTTAGTTGCCAACTTGGACCTTTTTGTTCATTTTCGATGCAAGACATTAAATTCCAGAAATTATGCTAAGAACAACGAAATCATGTAATTTTTTTATTTTTCTGAATACTTGTCCAGATTAGTGGGCACGACTTGGGACATGACACACCCGACTTGTCATCTAGTCAGTAGCTAACGTGCCGATAATGTGGCAACTAAGGTGGCTATGACATGGCAACTAATGTGGCGTCCAATCAACAACTTCTAGAAGGCCTAGTCAGCAGCTTCTAGAAGATCCAATCAGTAGTGACGTGAAGAAGGAGACTTAGCTGAATTTTTTATTTTAAATTAAGATTTATCTTATTTTATTTTTAGGAATTATCTTTTGTTTTGAATATTATTTTCTAGGATTTTTGAGGACATAAATACCTTATTGGGTAAGCCTCAAAGCATACTCAACTCATCACTTGAGCCTTCAATCATTTTCAAATTCTCTTGTTTCTTTATTTCTTTAAATTTATAAAAGTTTTTCTTTCCTTTTATTTTAATTTCAAGTTACTTTATTTTTCTTTCAAAATGCTAAAAGTTTTCTATAGCCAATGGCTAAAGCAATGACTCGATTCTTAGTCATGAGAATCGAAAAGCGCTTCATACCCTCAAGGGTTACATTTTCAATTTTCATAAATCAAGGATCGGTAATCGGCCATCATTTTATAATCAAGGCGATTTCATTTCAAAAGTGCACGTTGGAATTGAATTTCGGTTTCGATTAACAGTTTGGACTAAGGATCGGGCTGTGGCACATTCAACTTCATGTGAACACACTTAGTGACAGTTCGCTAAGGGAAACTGAAATCGTATTAGATTCTCCATTGAGACGATAGAATCTAATTCGGGTTTTTCCAGATTTTTAAAGTATTGAATTAATAAGCGATTGACGCTATTAACTCACAAATGTCCATCCAATGCATCCGTTGTGGTTATTTCGTATTCCCCTATTCTTTTCATATGATTTATCTTACTATATCTGTTGTCCATATATATATATATATATAATTTTTAAAATGTTATTTTCTTTATAATAATTTTCAACTATAATACACTTATTTAAATCAAGTAAAAATGCTACATTGGGAGTTAACAAGAATACAAAATAATATTATACTCGATCTATTACAAACACTTCAAAACATTTTTACATTTAAACAATCAAAACATTTAATGAAAAGCAAATGACATTTGTAAGAAAATTTGAACATGGATATCCGTACTTTGGCTTAAGACATCAATTTGCTTCCGATTTCTAATGAAAATTACTCATGTGCACCATACTAATCCCGAACAAGTTTTATATCATCATAACATACCTCTAGTGACTTATGGCACTCGCATTATCATAACAAAATATGTCACGTCATATAAGTTTACTTGTACATAGAAAATTCACACAAATATGCACGTTCTCATCACTTGAACAAGAAACCATCGAACTTGCTATCAAAATACATCAATCATAGATATATCATCATCGCTTAGCAGCCCTAAAAGTTTTAATATTAAACTGAAATGATTATGAGTACTTACTAACATGAAAGTCATAGTAGTTTAGCAGCCCTAAAAATTTTAATAATAAATTGAAACGATTATGAGTACTTACTAACAAAGAGAGTCATTTTGATAGTTTAACTTAAAAGATAGATTAATAAGATGATCAAATAAACATCATTAGAGATACATTGTTAAGTTTAACTAGAGAACGAGAAATTTATTATAGTGGAGGTTAAAATATTTTTTTTAATTGAGGGGAGCTAGTAATTTTTTCTTTATTTTTTAAATATATATATATATATATTTAATATTGATTAACACTTAAAAAATAATTGGCGGGGACCAAGCTCCCCTTGACCCGTCGTATAGTGCGACTTGTCAAATATATTGGGTCAATATGAGATTCCTCCGTTCTCTCACCCGATCGAGATATCTTCTGTTTAGCCAAAAAAAGATTAATTGAATTATCAAAAAATTGTAGCTTGAAGTGCAATTAAAGATCCATTTCATTTTTTGGGGTATCCAGATTAATATTATCAATAGAATGATTTATGATTGGCTTGGTTAGACTGATAAATTGAAGCATCCAGGCTCCGTTTAGAACCGATGAAGTTCCATCACTGAAAAAATATCTATATTTCATTGGAAGACAAAAGATTTATAAAACAAAATAACACAAAAATTAATATATATATATATATATAAAGAAGAAAATATAAAACTTTTTGTTCTTGTGAGAGTGTGTATGTATTCTAGAAGCAAAAATGTAGATGAAATCACAAAGCTTGTAATTCTATTAATAATTTTTTTTAAATTGTCTATGAATTATTTATCATTAATTAGTTTTGATAGTCAATGTCATGAAAATTCCAAATTATTTGACCAAAAAAAATATTTAATTAAAAATAACAGGAATCAAATTAATAAAAAAATAAATATTAAAAATTAGATTTAGTATTAGATAAATACAAATACAAATAGATAAGAAAACACTGGCCACCACTGCCACCTTATTTAGCAATCTTATTTGTAAGTAAACCTTTGTAAGTAAAATATGGGCTCTAAAATTTTGGGGCTTATAATATATCACATGTCACACTTATCGATGGACGATATGTGTTGAACCTGAGATTCTATATCGTAGAATCCAAAACAGATTTATATGAAGAATTTGTTCGTGTGAAAATTACTTTGGAAATGGAAGAAGAATCATTTGAACAAAGGGAAGGGCAGTGGAGAAAAATTTCATGAGGCAAATAGAGAATGTAGGCCTTATGGGTTTTCAGATACGTGAGCAGTCTCTTGAAACCCAAATAGAGGTGGATGGTGAGAACTCAGCTGGGATTGTGGTTGATGCAGGTGCTAAAGAACTATCTTGGGCTGCAATTGTTGATCAGGCTAACTATGCCCCCGAACACTACTATTTTTTTTTTTGCTGCCATCTAGTTTAAGAATTTACTTTGATTAATCTAGATCGACCGAGTCATACATCTGGGTTTGGTAGGTGAGTCTCTCAGTGAAGATTTTCTATATACATAAAAACTCGAACCTGAGACATTACTTAAACGATTTCAAACTGTTTACCATACGAAGTAACCGTTGGTCCAAAACACTAATTGTGAAGCCATCGATTGCGTAGGTTAAATTTATTAAAATTTTTAATTTAACTCATTGATTAGACGTTGAGTTTTTATATTAAAGGTTCAAAGTTTGGATTTTCTCTCCACTCAAATAACGTAAACTACGTCATTATTTTGGTCAAACATACTCAAAAGTTACTTATATTTGTGAAATAATCGTACACGTTCAAGATTGGTTAATAGTTATAGAGAAAGTCTAGTCAATAATTCAATTATCCACACAAAATAAAATAAATAAATAAATAAAGCTTTAAAACCAATAATGTCACTTTCACACACTACTATAACAATAAATGTGATCCACAATATATAATACACTATCGATTAATCACTTTCACATGCACTAATCTGTTCATACAAATTAGGAGCAATCTTCTTCTTCACCTCATTTTAGTACAAAGTAGGGATGCTCTGTTCATGTTTGAAGAAATTGTCTGGATCAATCGTCGTCTTCACATGCACTAATCTGTCGAAATTATCCTTGAAATATTTATGACCCCAAATACTGGCCTGTGCATAGCTTGTATAACCTATGTTGTTGGAACCAATGTCCAGATCCCTATAGTTAATATAAGCTTCTCTTGGTGATTTCGAAACAAAAGGAGTCATATAATCGTAAGTCCTTCGAGCCCAATCGAGGTATATTTGTGAATTCACCTTGTTTTCTTCTTGCCAGCCGACGTTGTAAAAGATTTTGTACAAATTTCCGGTTCGATGAGGAAAAGGGGTTGCGTCCTCCGGTATTCGATCCATGATCCCACCATAGGCGAAGAAGACGATGGAGGTCGAAGCTGCGGCTTCTTCGGTGAGACGAGAAAACAACCCTTTCAATCCTGCTTCAGAGATGGGTTCCTTTACATAATCGGATTTGATTTTGTAAAAAGGGTTATCAAGGGGGGTCCTGAAAGTCCTGTTAAGCAGAATTTCCAAGGGCTGGTTTTGGATTCCAGTTTCGTAAAGAATCGACTCAATCCAACTCATTTCTCTGCAATTTTGTCTC
This sequence comes from Hibiscus syriacus, assembly GCF_006381635.1. NCBI lineage: Eukaryota > Viridiplantae > Streptophyta > Magnoliopsida > Malvales > Malvaceae > Hibiscus > Hibiscus syriacus. Next base: position 12,236 of record NW_024062325.1, on the reverse strand, counting down.
GATAATTCTAACTCCGGAAATTGATTGTGCATTATCGGAAGAAGCTCGTCAATGGTGCCCAGAAACAACGAACTAAATATAGCTACAACTGTTTTGGTCCCGTCTTGAGTTGACTTGATGCTTCTTAATGCAACATTGGGGTACATTCCATCGGGAAGATCATGAGCGATGGATTGCCAACGATGGACAAGTTCGGTCGCGTTTTGTTCAAGGGTCCGGCTGACGGTAAACTCCGTCAAGGTAGCCGGAACGGGAACGAGACATAATTTCCATGCAAGGACAATCCCGAAGCTGCCACCGCCACCGCCTCGAATCGCCCAGAACAAATCTTCCCCCATAGATTTTCTGTCAAGAATCCTTCCTTCTACATCAATGAATTGAGCGTCTATCACATTATCAGCGGCAGTACCGTATTTTCTGAATAATAACCCAAAACCCCCACCGCTGATATGGCCGCCAACACCGATGGTATGGAAAATGCCACCTGGGAAGGCGAGAGCTCTACTTTTTTCAGCGATTCTGTAGTAAAGTTCGCCAAGAATTGCACCGGATTGAACCCATGCAACTCTGTTTTCAACATCAACCTCCACTGCTCGGAAATTAACCAAGTCGACGATGACGAAGGGGACTTTGGCAACGAAAGAAAGACCTTCGTAATCATGGCCGCCGCTTCTGGTTCTTGTCTGCAGCCCATGTTTTCTGGAGCAATAAATCGTCGCCTGAACATGGGATATCTTCGTTGGTGTTACAATAACCAAAGGCTTCGGTGTATCCGTTGAGTTGAACCTGAGATTCCATATCGAAGCGTCCAAAACAGATTCATAGGAAGGATTCGTGGGGGTGAAAACAACTTTGGAAATGGAAGAATAATCATCAGAACGAAGAGAAAGGCAGCGGAGAAAATCCTGATGAGGCAAAGCTGCGAATGAAAACGAGAAGAGAGCAGCCAAAACAAGAGGGGTTAACATTGAACACAAACAGGACTTCATATCTTCAGCTTATTTTTTTTATTTCTTGGTTTACAAATCAAACAACGAAGCTATTTATAATATATCCTTTAGCAGAGGACAGTGATGATAAATTTTTATCATAATATAGTTGAAAACCTGTGCACGATAAGTGTTTTGTATATGATTTTGGATCATTCATTCAGCTCATCCTTTGACTATGAAATTTGCAGATTTATTCAGGGCAGATTTTACTCTTGTTTTTTTCTTGCTCGGAACTTATTGATTTGGATGTTGAAATGTACAAAATAATGATATTGGTCCAACAATTACAAAATTTTCTTTTCGGGGTTTCATCTCGTTATTAAACGTTATTAGATTTTTTTTACACAAAAAGTTTAGATTAGGAGAATCTCTAGTTCAAGGAGGGCATTCTAAGACGCAATTGGAATTTATAGATTGTCCATCAAAGTGACGATAGTAGGATTTAAGTTTGGTCTTACAAACTCAAATTCCTGAATCTTAACCACTTGCACCAACACTTATTGAAATTTTTTAATATCAATATTTTATGCTAAAAAGTTGATTTAACATATCAATGGCTATTGTTCAAATAAAAACTAAAATTAAAAGAATAAAAGAGTTAATTGCATCATATGTCCCTAAAATATACTCTCATTTTAAATTGATCCTTAAACTTTTAAATATTCCAATTTCATCCCCAAATTATGACTTTCATTCTAAATTATTCCTTAAACTTTTGAAAATTTCAATTTCATCCATAAACTATGACTCTCATTATATTGGTCCCCAAACTTTTGAATTTTCCAATTTCATCCTTAATTTCATCCAAATACGTAATTAGTTTCAACCACGGTCCTTTGTGGTTGTCCTCATTACGCTTTAACAACAGGTCTATGGTTCTATTCTGGCTGGCAGCAATGGTGATGGTTGAGTTTCAGCCATAGTTTAACTTAAATTTTATTTTTTTCACACATATAATAATATAACTCGGCTAACGATTTTATTAACAATGAATGTGATTAGTATACACATATAATTTGGGGATGAAATTGGAATATTAAAATGTTTGGGGACCAGTTTAAAAATCAAGGTTATAATTTGGGGATGAAATTGAAATATTCAAAGTTTGAAGACTAATTTCGAATAATAGTCATAGTTGAGGCATAGAATCGGAGCGTTTAGAAGTTTAGGGACTATGAAATGGAATTCATACTTTGAGGACCGTGATGCATTTAAATAAAATAAAAATTAAAAAAAGAGTAGAAACAATATCTAATGTTTATGCACGACGGCGAAATGGAACAGTGTCTCTAAATTCTTATACGTAAACCCGTCAAACCGGAAATGAGAATAAAATAATTAGATAGGAGATGTCACGTTTCCGTATGGCAGCGCAATTATTAGAGGCGGTTGACTTTAAAAGAGCCTATCTGGCCTGGAATTGAGATCGATGATTGACTAAAGTCAAAGAGAGCGTATTTCAAGATTTTTTAGAAACCAAGTTGGAATTTTAGTATAATATTGAAGGAGGAGGAGGTATAAATATATGTTTATCACAGTAAGAATGTTATTGTTTTAATTTAATTGTCGATTTTCAATTTATATTCGATTCATGTTTTATCGAAGAGAGAATATTCTTTACGGATAAGAAATAGTCGAAATAGCTTTCTTGACGGAGGATTGCTAATCTCGAGATTTCTTTTCAAGTTAAAGATTTTTCCTAATATTTAATTCGTAGCAAATTAATTAAACTCAATAAATATATCATATTTTAACTTTATATTCGATTCCCCACGCGTAACCGACTCTCGGACTCATCAAATCGAATTTCTGGTAAACACATATCATTTTTGTCTTAAAAAATGATTTTTCTTTAAAATTGTTTTAAAAGACGTTTTTAGGTATTCGACCTGCCTAACCTAAAGGTTGATGACAACTCCTATCCAATTTCATTCAAATTAATTCAAAATACCAATTTTTCACATTTAAAATCATAATTGTTTTTTGAAAAAAATGGTTATGACAGGATTGTTCGGTTGAATGAAGAGAGGGAGCTCAATTTTGTTTAATATATGAATGTTTTTCTTTCCATCTTAATTTTATAATTGTTCATTTCTTTTTATCCTTAATGACTTAACATAAATTTTTAAGTGATTATCTTATAATTTATTGTCCGAAATTTTAACACTAACAAATTTTCAATTTCGTGAAATTGCAAAAAGTGTTTATTTTTATAAACGTTCATTTCTATGTATATAACTTCATGCCTTTAGATAGCATGCAATATTTGTTTTTTAGTAAGGTCTTATAAGTTAAGAACTACAAGCATTGTACAGGGAGAGACTATTTTCTCTCCCAAAAATACTACGAGAGTATCAAAACTGAGTGTCAAGTGATACGAGAGGCTTCTCGAATGGGTATAATTTAGATAACTTATGCTCTTATCATTTGTTCGTTGCATGCACGAAAAGTCTGGTATATATATTATCTGCTTTGAACCCCTTATACAAGGTAAAACGTTTGGTCTTTGACAGGGGTCTGGGTTGTTTTGTGGTTGCCCTTTCACTTGTTCATATCGAGTACTTGTATCAATTCATTCAAGAAAAACTATTATGACTAATAAAGTTTGGGTACTCTTTTCTCCTTGATAGATGTTAGGGGAATGCTGTGGAGGCCGTATTCTTCGAAATTTAGCAAGGGATATTAGGGCTATCTTTTCTGGCCCGATCTTGGATTCAAGATCCGATTTCGCTGAACTATTAGCTATTCGTACAATCATGCAAGTGTTCAAGGAAGCAGGGTGGTTAGGGTTAACCCCCTTGAGTGTAGAATCTGATTCTCAAGTCATTCTGCACTGGATTGCTAATCCACTCTCGAGTCTATGAAAATGGTGGAATATTTTTGTGATACAAATTCCCTATCTCGAGAAGTTTCAAGTCTTCAGTTTTTTATGTTTCGAGGTCTCAAAACAGTTTGGCGAATCATCTTGCAAAGGCTGGCGTGGTAAGATTAGTGTTGTTTAAAGCTTGGTGGTAGTTTTATCTTGCGATTTTCTTGTCATTTAGGTCTCGTGTGACGTTTTGTAATTGCATGTACGTTTTCTTTGTTGCTATATCCTAGTTGAGGTACACTATTTTCTTCCAAATAGGTTTAAGGAGATTTTTAATGAGGCAAACAAGACACTCGATCTAAGCTTTTAATATTAATAAATTCTTTTGCCCAAAAAAAGGTGCCAGAGAGGATTATTAACGAGACCTATTACTTTTAAACATATGTGCATTTGGAAGATTGATTATAAAAGAAGAAATATATCTGGATATTATACCAATATGATAGTTTAACAATTGATTATATCATAATACATATTATTTAATAATATTATTAAGTATTATATGTTATACTTTTGAAATTAATTATAAATTGTTTATTATCTATAATTTCTTTCATCACTGAAACTATGCCAATTATAATTTGGTTGACTTTAAATTTTTCTTTAATTTTGAGCCGGTCCAATATACTACTTCAATTTATTTTTTTTAAAATAATCGATTAAACTTATATAAACTGTTCAAAAGTTTAAGTCAACGAAAGTATAATTATTTTTTAAGCAATTAGAGTCGACTTTTTAATTTCTTAATCTAATACATTAAAGTTCTTATAATTAAATCAAATTGAACGTATGTTCTTGTTAATATAATAAGGAACGGATCTATAAGTATATGGGAGAAGATGTGTCACACCCCAACTCAAATTATATGGCATATGCTATATATATAGTCGAATCAATAAAAATAGTATGTTTTAATTTCATATATATATATATATATGAAATTAAAACATACTATTTTTATTGATTCGTGTTTAATTTTTCTTTATGCCCACACATTATATGCGCATAATTTATAATAGGTTGATTGTATTATCCTATGATATTTGATATATATATATATATATATATATATATATTTCTTATATCACTTTCTTTGAATTTTCATCCATGAAGCTGTATTCAATGTTTCAAGTTGGCGTTTACCAACCAACTTATTTTGACTAAACAGAGCATTAATTCAAGAAAACTTAAATTCTTTATTGTAGTGAAGAAAATAATGCCATTGAACATTCCACTTGTACCTCAAATTAAAGGGATGCATTGTTAATGCTTGAAGAATTTGACTGGCAGCATCGATGATGATATGGAAGCGAGACTGTATTTCCGATGTAAAGGTCCATGCCCTCCTCCATTAAAGTAGCCACCAACGCCTGTGGTATGCCAAGTAGCAGTTGAGAAACCGATGGTTTTACTTTTTTCGCCAATCCTATACTGGAGTTCACCTCTCGTTGCGCAGGTTTCCACTCAAGCACTGCTATTCTCGACGTCAACATCGATCCATCAAAGATCAACAAAATAGACAATGACCTACGGGACATTCTAAATGTATGGCAGATCCTCCATGTCATGACCGTCACTTAAGAGTTCGGATCTTCGAACTCTATTGCAGTGGACCTTGGATTCGGTCTTCCAGTTCGCACTCTTTCGGACTCTGGTGTCGACATAATCGATTTAGTAAAGGATTTTGGTTCGAGTTTCAGGCTTGGTGGGAAACTAGGGATGGGTTGATTTCCGATTAAGGGCTATATGACAATGAGTTTGTCTCGGACGATGGTCGTATCAACATGAATTATTAAACATCATCACATCATTTCAAATTTAATAATATAAAACACATATCTTAGTAGTAAAAATATGGTCACTCTCTGTACAGTTTTCGTCGGATTTGAATAAATTTAGCTGTAAAATATGTATATTTATTATTAATGATAAAAAATTAATAAATATTATTTTATAATCCCTCTAAATTAATTAAAAATAATTTAATAATAGGACGGAACGTATAAAGATACCTTGAAGATAACAATGATAAAATATTTTAAAATTTAGTTTACTTAAAAACGATATGTTCAAGATAAAAATAAAGAAAAGAGTGGTATCCAGTCATGCGATGCCACGTGTAAATAATAAAATCGCCTAGGAAGTTTCTCGTGGAGACGTAACGTAGCTTCTAGTTCTTTCCTCTCTTCTTCTGTTCCGTCCAACTTTTCTACCTTCACCATTTATTTATTTTTTATTCAATTTATCTGATCAGATCCCTCATAAAATCTCAATATTCTAGAAATTAACAATCAGATTTCTCCCCTCCGAGAAAAATACAGTCTACCCAAGAAGTCTTCTTCGAGAATTTATTATTGTTACTGTTGTTGTTGCTGTTCCATTGATGGCTCCGCCGCCGGTGGAGCAGAACGGAGACGCCGCTACTGAGTCGCAAAGGTCTATCCCCACGCCTTTCTTGACTAAAACTTATCAATTGGTCGATGATCACACGATCGACGACGTTATTTCTTGGAACGACGACGGATCTACTTTCATCGTTTGGAACCCCACGGTTTTCGCTCGCGATCTCCTGCCTAAATATTTCAAGCATAACAATTTCTCTAGTTTCGTTCGTCAGCTCAATACTTATGTGAGGCAAACAAGAGAATCTCTCAAATTTATTTTCTAAGATTGCAGTTCTTATTTCGTATGTTGATTATTTGGTGTTTTTATTGATTGTTTTAGGGATTTAGGAAAGTGGTACCGGATCGATGGGAATTCTCCAACGATTATTTCCGACGAGGCGAAAAGCGACTTTTGTGCGAAATCCAGCGTCGGAAGATCTCGTCGCCAACTGCCACGGCTGTTACGGTGGCGCCGGTGACGATTGCGACGATTCCAATGGCAAAGCCTATTATATCTCCGACCAATTCCAGAGAGCAGTCTCCAGTTATTTCATCGGGCTCATCGCCTTCCAGGCTTAACCAAGCAGGGGCAGTTATGGCCGAGCTCATGAAAGAAAACGAAAAATTGAGGAAAGAGAACGTGCAGCTTAACAAAGAATTAGCAGAGGTGAAGAGCTTGTGCAATAATATCTTCAGTTTGATGTCGAATTACGCTAGTTCTCGGTCGGATAGCAGCTCGCCGACGACGAAACCGTTGAACTTGTTGCCGTCAAAGCGATTATCGTGCGAAGGGGAAGACTCAGCGGACGAAGAAACTAGTCCGAGGTTGTTCGGCGTTCCAATCAGGGGATTGGCAAAACGCCCCAGGGAAGAAGGGGAAATCGCACAGCCGCCGCCCGTGGAGGTGGTGGACGAGACGCATTTACAGCTGCAGCAGCCAGGTGGGAGTGAGACGATCAAATTAGCCGTTGGATTGCGACAACCCAGGACTTAACGATGATCATGGGATACAAGACGCGCCGTGGCTTGGGCAGTTACACCGAGCGAATCAGAGGGTCTGTAATTGAACTCTGGTTCGGGTGTTTTTTTGGGTAGTTTTTTTAGGTCGGGTATCTAGTCATGGATCCGAACGGAATGTACCCGTGGCAACCTTTGAAAGCGGGACCCATCCCTTCTTCATGAACTTTCTCGGGACATCTTTCCCTGTATATCTTTTATTAATAGTTCAAAATCTATATCTTATCAAATTAAAATATAACCATTTTCTAATATGGTATCTATTGTTTGATCCACAAGAGCATGGAAATAATCGAGAACGTGTTTTTGTTGAAAATCAAAATTTATTCAGTTTAACTGATAAATATTTTGATATTATTTAAATAATATTAATATTTAAATTTAAGTATTTATATATGTAAAAAATCTTTATTCGATGATTTACTATCAAATCAAATATGCGATTAGGAGTCAAATATGCGATTAGGAGGACAACTGAAAAAAGAAACTAAGTGTTAATCTAAATGGAACTATAATTACATATTTAATTTTTGTATATTAGAGGTTATAAGATTAAATAGTAAATTGAACGATTCAATTTTGAGCGAGTATTTAGTATTATCCCATAGCGATTAAGTTGAACAAGAAGTGGTGGGGTGGCTCAAACAAAATGAAAAGAAGCTGTAGATAATGGGAGCGTAAAGGGCGTGGAAGATGAGCACATTAAAAAAGGAGTGTAGACTGTCAGTATTTGGTGCTAGTATGCAGTGGGGTTTTGGACTCATTTTCAAAAGCATTTTGGGTAAATATTGTATCAAACACATGGCGGTTCATCATAGAGACCCACTTTCTAGACTTTTTATACCCTTACACTTTGCAACTTTTGTCTTCTTTTCCTCACCAAATAAGATTTCATCAAAAAGTGTTGCATCGAAACTCACTTCTGTTGAAAAAGTACGTGTTGAAGGTGTTGATTTTTGACAGGTGGGCTGCAAGACTCACTTCAATTGGATTCTTAAGAGATTGCTAAAGTTGAGAGGTGAAGTAAGGGCCTTGTTTGCTTCTGGTTTGAATTGGACTAAGGTTATTTGTAAATGGATTTGGGATAATATTAGAGTTTTAAGGGACAAGGTAAAGTGACATAGACTTCTTTGGTTTCCTTTCCATGTACTGAAATATTCTATTATAGTTTGGATGACCATCTTAGTAGGCTGCCTACAAAAGACAGATTAGCTCGAGTTGGGATGATCACTGATGGTATGTGCGGTCTCTGTGATGTTGTGGAATCTAGATGCCATTTGTTCACTGAGGGTCTCTTCTCAAGGGAAATTTTGAAGGGAATTTTGTGTGTTTGGGGTTGAGTTGGGATGATAAGTTCTTGTGGGTAGTAGAAAATTTGAAAGACGGTTCTCTTCTTGTTCTTGTGGGATGATCAGTTCTTGTGTGTTTGGGGTTGAGTTGGGATGATCAGTTTCTAAAACGTCAGTCGTCTTTGAGTTGCTGGATGGTCACCGACATTCCTGGTACTACCAATGCTTCTTTCGGTGAGTTTCCAGATATTCATTTTGGCCTATAAAACCTATAGAATTTTCGGGACTGAAAATGGATTTTTAAACGCCGATTGCAGGAAGGGAAGTTGTTAGCTACGAATCTCCGAATCCGCTAGTGTGCATCCACAGATATGCATTCATACTGTTCAAACAGAGAGAGGAAGAAGAACGGTGAGTCCACCATCTTCAAGGGATTACTTCAACACCAGGAGGTTCTCCGCCGAGAACGGTTTGGGACTTCCAGTGGCAGCGGTGTACTTCAATGCTCGGAGAGAAACTGCCTCGAGAAGAAGATAACTATGGCGGTCTACTTATAATTGAATGTATCTAAATCGAATTATATCACCAACATTAGCACTCGCCCGTTTTATTAAAAACTGATGACGGCTATGTGACTTTTTAGTAGAAGTATAATAGTCAATAAGGATAAATTATCATAGAAATATCTATTTCAACGCATGAAATAAAGTTTTAATTGTACCACACGTTACGTTTATAATTTTTTTTTGCATCACGTCTTCAAATTATATTTTTATTATAAATTGTTCATAAACTTTTTAATGTTTTAATTTTATCTTTAAAATTTAGCTATCATTCTCAATTAGTCCTTAACATTCCAATTTTATCTTAAAACTATGAATTTTATTCTAAATTGATCCTCAAACTTTTAAACATTTCAATTTAATCTCAAACCATCGGTATATGCTAATCAAATCCACTGTCAATAAAATCGTTAGGAGAAACTCTATTATTATGTTTAAAAAAAATTAGTTTAAACCATGGTTAAAACTAATTTCATATGAGGATGAATTTGGGAATGTAATTGAAATATTCAAAGGTTTGATGATCAATTTATAATCAATTTCATTGTTTGGATATGAAATTTAAATGTTCTAAAGTTGATTAATCTAACTTAAGAGTCATGATTTGGAGAAAAATTAAAATATTTAAAATCGTAAAAATCAATTAAAAATAATAGTCATAGTTTAATAACATGTGATATAATTAGTTAATGTAAACGAACATAAATAAATGATCTATTCTATCAGAATTTTGCACTCAATCGAATAAAATCATATGAACATATTATTAAAGTATTAGTTTAATAATTAAATTTAAGTTTTAAAAATTTAAATTAATTTAATCACGTTTTGTAAGTCGTGTTGGAATATATTTTAAATATTAATTCATTTTATTATAGGGCAAAGTACACAAAATGGTCCTTGTTATAGGGTATTATTTTATTAAGTCTCTCAACTATCAAAAGTTACAAAATAGTCAAACGACTATTACATCCTGATAATCATATTAACGTCCAACTTAGACAAACGCCAACTTTTTAACGAAAAAGTACGAGTTTGGAACATAATGAATAATCGGGTGACTATTTTGTAACTTTTAATAGTTGAGGGACTTAATAAAGTAATATCCTATAGTCGGGGATGATTGTGTACTTTACCCTATATTATATCTTAGTAAAGCATGCCATGCATCATGCCTGAACACGACCTCTTCAATAAATCTTCTAAGCCAGGGCCACCGGATTTACTCAGAGAAGGCGTTTGAAGTTTGAATTTTACATAATATATCATTTATGCTGTTCAACTCTTTGAAGTTTGAATTTTACGGCACCACGTTAAGATTAAAAAAAATAATAATATTCATATGTATATCACCCACATGATGCATGTGTATATATAATATAGGAAAGATAAATATATGTATCTATTTTAATGAGCTCCGGATGATCACCCTCTGTATATAAACTAAGGGACTTTCAACAACACATAAACCAATTATAATTTCTTGGGGAAATAAGATTATGGAGAGTAAGAAATCTCGTTTTATAGTGTTTGCAATTGCGGTGGTGCTACTTTTAGCGACGCTGGCTTCGGTTGCAGTAGCTTGTGATCCGCTCGGCTCCGAATGCTTTGGTACTGCTTTTAAATGTTGCAGTGGCGCTTGTTCTCATCGTGGGGTTTGCTGTAGTGTCGCCGATGCCAAATGCGATACCGATAATGACTGTTGCCTTGGCGGTTGCATTTCCGGGGTTTGCCGATGCAAACCGGTCTATTCCGCCTGCTCGATTAGCGGCGATTGTTGCAGCCGCCAATGCAAGGGCGGGTTCTGCGGATGCAGTCCGGCCGGTTCCTCTTGCGTTTCTAGTTCGGAGTGTTGTGATTCCAACTGCAACGGTGGGGTTTGCTCAGAGCCTTGGGGCGGCCGTAGTTCCGATTAGGAGACGCTGATTGTTGATTTTTAATTGTACTGTGCTTGTGGCTTTTGTTGCCAATAAGTATTGCAGTTGTTGTATTTGCTTTTGTTCTTTGTAAGGAAGTGTAAAACCTGTTGCTTTTAATTATACTTTAATTCAATTTTCTATTAAATCCTATAGGAACTAAATCCATTTGATTAATTAGTGGTTAGATATTCATTTTCGAAATTAATATAATTAGGTTACTATATAGAGACCTTCTACCACTCCCAATACACTTTTTTATTATTTGGATATTAATGACAATTAAGATAAGGGTTAGACATGTGAAAATTGAGTGCTTGTTTTTTTTAAAAATTGAACTTTTCTATCTCTTACTTCTTTTGCTATGTTTCATTCTTTTATGTATTAAATGCACAAAAATTACATTTATAATGAAATAGATGAATCTATATCTTTTATGTATTTTTTTAATTCTTTTATGCAATATCTAGTTTTATGAATAAAAATCATTACTATACATTTTTGCCTTGAACACGATACAATTGGTTACAATTAATAAGGCGGTATAGGACTAATAGGAGGAACTAAACTACCACATTTAACCCAATGCAACGTTTACACCATGCTTATTCTTGGAAGAGCATGGTTCGAAAACGAAGTACGTCATAATTTAACAATTGGCTAATGAGACTCCTGTGGTCAAATTTTTCTTTAGTCTATTTCTTTATCTTTATTTCTTGTATATGTTTTTTTTACTTGGTAATGGTCAATTTGTTTAATTAAAACATTAAGTTCTACTTATAAAACTCATTAAAACTCTCTCAGACTTAAATAGAAGAAAATAGTGCTACATAAGAGAACAAAACAACCAAGACAAAACAAGAACTCGAGAGGGCACCACCACCTACAAAGGTAACATCTAAAACAAAAAACACCACCATACAAAAGGAGCAAAACATTAAAACCAGCTAAACAAATAAAACCGGTGAATTAAGACAGCTTTCTCGGCACCAACAATGCACACAGTGACAAGAAAAGGAAATCCAAAACTCTAAAATAAACACTTTGAAAGCAAATCTAAAACTAGAATCAGAAATGCAGACGGTGACAACAAAAATAAATCTAACATCTCTAAAATGACCAACCAGATGAATTGCCCGATCATGAAACCACTACTAATTGTTTTAAATAGCTAACTCCAGCACAAAATTCTACCTATTATCATTA